>NC_143572.1:49304444-49610833 GCF_054136105.1 Typopeltis vanoorti | reverse complement strand
ATGGCAATGATGCAGAGGACTCTGACGTGCAATGGAATCATAAGGCCTTGATCTGGCCTCATGTGGATTATTGTGCACAGATTTGGTTGCCGGATTTTCACAGTGATGAGGATATGTTGGAAAGGAGCCAGAGAAGATTCACAAAGGTGATTAGTGGTCTTTGGAATGTGAAATACAAGGACAGATTAAGAGAATGTGAGTTGCAGAGCCTCGTGAATAGGAGAAAGGGGGAGATGTGATTGAGACATATAAGTTAGTGGGGTTGTTATCAGGTCGACATGGAAGAGATTTTTCATAGAATGGGAGAGGGGATGGATAGAACAAGAGGCCATTGCTGGAAACTGTATAAGAAAGGTGTGTGTGCAGCGGAGTAGGGTCTTTGCATGGAGAGTGGTTGGTGAGTGGAATGCATTGCATGAGTGTTGTGGGTGTAGACACATTGAATCAGTTTAAAGCATGGTTGGATGAGCATTGTGTCCAATAGTGTGTACCTCCCACGATGAGTATAATAAATTCAGTTTAATCCTTTATCCAAGTGTGTGCAAACAAAGTTTGCACCTGAAAGTATCTTCAGGACTGTGATAAGGACTGAGTGTGATAAGTAGTGTGATGGAGCCAAATTTATTTAAGTTTGGAGAATGTTGTAGCACTCTGTGATTTAAATCTATATGTGTAAAATTTGGTTATCTGTATCCATTGGCATGTTCTACCATCCTGGAACAGCTGTAGTGCAGATGATGAATAAAACATATAGAACACACGCAAAAAAAAAAAAAAAAACCATTTTCATCTCCTACATCCAGGGCTACAGGACTGGGGTAAGGTGGTACAACACCGGGCGAATCCTTGCAGAGGTGGAGTAAGCTACCAACACTCCTATCTCAGTATCTCCCATAATGCAAAACACATCTCCTTGCAGATATGTATAATGCTATGCATTAAGGGAGGGGTTACTACCCAGACTAGTTTCGACCTTTATTGAGGCCTCTTCAGTGGGAGCCAGGCCCAAGTGGAGATACCAAGGCAGAAGCATTAGCAAGGTCATCTCCTCCTATAGGAGCTGCCAAACGGTGTGCCACCTTTTTATTAAATTACTCTGGATTTAGAGAAAGATGTTGAAAGTTTATTTTTCACTTGGTCAGACTATAATAAATTTAGATAATCCTTTATCCAAGTGTGTGCAAACAAAGTTTGCACCTGAAAGTATCTTCAGGACTGGGGTAAGGTGGTAAAATGGTAAACTTTCAACATTTCATGATGAGTCTCTGACTCCATAGAGTTCAGAAGTTAATAATAATATTAATAATTTAAATCTGTTTCAGTATAAGAGGAAGGTTTTTATTCATTGATCTATATCCATGCATGGTTTGTCACCACAAAATGGCTACAATGCCCAGGATGGACTTTTCTATGGGTTTGTCTATTCCATGTGTCCAAGAGCAAGGGATAGTATATCCCAATTGGTTCAGATGATAGAGAGGATCCTTTTATTTGTGAACAGATAAGGATAACTAATTTCTGATAAGGCCTGAAAGAGATCTGCATATTATACCTTTTAACAATGCATGTAATTTTTTTTGAGGTGCCCTGGATGCAGGAGATGAAAATGGATTTTTTTTTTTTTGCGTGTGTTCTATATGTTTTATTCATCATCTGCACTACAACTGTTCCAGGATGGTAGAACATGCCAATGGATACAGATAACCAAATTTTACACATATAGATTTAAATCACAGAGTGCTACAACATTCTCCAAACTTAAATAAATTTGGCTCCATCACACTACTAAAAATCTGGGAGGCCATCATTTTGAGATCTTCAGCAAGATTCTATCACCACACCCATAGAGGGCACCAGTTAGGACTGTAGAACCTGCCTTTTACAAAAAAGCCTATGTTTGCTTTCTGGCTGGCATGCACATGCTTAGTTCATTTCTTTGTGCCCAAGATGAATTGGTGAATAAGATGAAATACTGTCTTAGTAATCTAATTAGGTATATAAATTTGGTTAATTATTAGCTTGTTGACACGTGTTTTCTCCACTAAACACCAACATGAGTCCTTACAAAAATATCTAGTGTCATTGTTAACTATACACAATTTCCAGTACTGATCCTTTTTCTCTTCCTTCCTATCATGTATTATTGAATAATATCTTCAGCATCAATTCTATAAAGCACCTTTAGTAACTTATGCTTCTAACCACATCATCTGTCTTTTACATAAATTTGTCCTCACAGGGGACATTCATAAACCTGTCATTATCTCGGTCACTCGTTTCTGGATCTACTCCACCACTTCATCATCCATAAGGAATTCACGCAAGTAGATCTCTACACAGTAGTTCAAATGTGGACATATCAACGCATTATAAAGAGGGATCTTAACCATCTGATCTCTGCTTGTCAGTGTGTTTTTCAACAAGATAATCTGATTAACTATTTTGGCCATATTTGCAATACGCCCCATGAAATTCAACTCAATTCTAACCATCATTACCAAATCCCTAGTCTCATCAGTTTCCTACAGTCCAGTTCCATCAACTTGTAAGGATAAAAAGATTACACAACTCATAATATTTTTACCTATAAGTGCAAAAGATTACACTTTTGCCATATGAAACTGGTTGCCAGCCTTGTAGAATCTCTATATCACCTTCATTAACAACTACTCTACCCAATTTTGCATCAGGAAACAATGGGTTTTACCTTATTTCTTGTAGCACTGATGTAAAATGTAAATAGCAAAAGACTACCAAATTTTGCATCAGAAAACAATGAGTTTTACCTTATTTCTTGTAGCACTGATGTAAAATGTAAGCCTAAGTACAGAGCTCTGCAATGCTGGCTTAGAACAGAATTCTAAGCCAACTTAAAAACTTACACCTCCTTGGCTTCATTAATAAATATCTGTATCAGTATTGTTACATAAGAGTCCCTTTTACAAAATTTTAAGTACAGTGATGACTCTTTGTTCAAGCTGTAATTATTCAATAATAGACATCAAGAATACTTTGTTTTGGAGAACTGTCTCTCTTCTCTTTGGCAGCTCTCAGATAAACAAAATTATGTGATTTTCCTTTCTTCAGTCAAATGCAAATTTCACATTATATTCACCAATGATCAGGTGAATCAATTTTAACAAAAAAACACATGAAAGAATTTTGCTAACTGTTCTTTCCATTTAGATATATCTTCCTTGCACTCCTCTCGAGCATGTCTTCCTTCATTCTCAGACCTATCATTAATTATTGAGATAGTTAATTACTGACTAATTATTGAGACAGTGCAGCATGACATGACAGCTAGGAGAGAGCAGTTTATTCATGGCATGCAACGTACACTTATCAGTGACACAACTGAAACAAAAATATTTTTATTAGCTCATAAACTTTGTTTTCGATATCACTACAGAAAATTTTTATAAGTGCTTTAAGTTCCAATGATAAGGACTTAAGTACACTATACTGAATTTTTTTGGGACCTGTGAATTAAATTTTCTTTTGCATTAATAACTTGTCCATCATGAGGCATGGTTATGCTAAAATACTTTGCTAGGATATGTTTATAATGAAATTAAAAGAACTGCTGTTTTGTTTACTTTACAATAAACCGAATAGAATATCATTTTGACAAGTTGTTTTAAAAATATGATAATCATAGCAAAATCTGTAAATACAGTATGCTATTTCTGAAAGTTTGTTCATGAACCTCCTCTTTTAAACTTATTAAAAGAGGAGGTTCATGTTAAAATTAAAATTAAAAGAAAGCTTATTATATAGGAGCATCCCTTTGTCAAAGGTGGGAGAATGAAAGAAAAAGTTAAAGAGGAAAGCATTAAAGTGCAAAAAACTGGAAACAAGATAACGTATGGAGATTTGATGATAAGAGGTACATTAAATGAGAAAGAGATGAAAGCATGTTTCCCAGGTGTGAAGGTCAAGGATGTTAGTGAGAGAAAGAGCAAATGATTTGAAAGGGGGAGAAATAAGCAACAAGAGAGGACATGAAAGAGTTGTTGAAAGAAATGAAAATGAAGAGTAAAGAAGTAAACATTATGAGTCTGCTGCCTCAGTATGATAGGACAGAATTGCAATTGAGCCAATGAGTTATGGTGGAATAACTCATTGGCTCAGTTATTGTGCAGGAGGAATAGTGTACAGTTTATAGATGTATGAAGTGAATTTGATGAACGAAACGGCTTATATATGTCTGATGGACTATATTTGAATAGTTAGATGTTTTCATAATTGTAAGCTAGATGTAATCAATGCACCATGGTAGGTTCAGCTTGCAAGTTGGATCCATTCAAGCACAGGTACATCGATATCTTGACCACAGTTTGTCAAGTCATAAGTAGGCCTATATGCCTGAAGACCTGTACTCTGCATCCCTTTATCCACAGCTCATTGTACATCATGCTGTCAGTACTGTTGTATCCATAAAAATTGGACAAGACACTAATATGCTAATGTACTCTTTACAGAGCCTCCATAGCTCAGTCAGCATAGACGAAGCCCTTTGATCAGAAAGACCTGGGTTCAATTCCTGTTTATGACGTGAGGAACCTTTCTCTGGTCTCTTTTGACTAAAGGTGAGTCAGCTGGTCTCATACAGAAGTAGGGTTTTTTCCACCCAGAAATCGGGTTTTTTGTCCCCCAGAACAGACAAGCTGGCCCCATGAACACACATGGCTATAGTCATAAATACTTATGGCAAGGAAGGCAATGGGAAACCATCTTGCTTCATATCTCCCTGGTATAATCAGTTGCAACCCTCTCAAAAGAAAGGAGGCCACAGGATTACCATCATGAGCATGTTCTTGAAAGGGTTAGATACTGCGGTGCTGGGATCATGGTGTGGGGAGGAATTATGCTTAATGGACGTAACAAGCTACAAGTGCTCAAAAAAGGGACTATGACTGGTGAAGAATATTGCAATGAACTTTTTCAAAGTCATGTTTCATTGTTCTGTGATGCTGTAGACGAAGAATTCATTTTCAAGCGTGACTATGCCACACCACATTGTACACAAGCAGTGTAGATACTTCTGGAGACCGAGGATATTAATTGAATTGAGTTGCCAGCACATTCCTGAGATCTGAACTTGACAGAAAGTGTTTGCGATACAACAGGGAGATGCATTGTTGTTTGAAATTCCCTCTCCATAAAACCAATAAGGTCTTATCCTTGATCTGAAGGAGGAGTGAGACAGTTTACCTCTAGAACTCCTGAATCACTTGGAGCTAAGCATGGTACAACATTTTGAGGCTGTATTGCAGTTCAGGGTGGACATATTCCAATGAAATGTCTCTCCGCATAGTTTTCTTTAAGGGCTGTACATTAATCCCTTAACTACATTCTTAGGAAATATGTAACTTTTGCCAGAAACATATTGCAATTTAACTTGTATGAAATTTATAACACGATTTTTGTATAATATAATTTATTAGTATGCTGGCAATAAATTTATATCCACATTTGGCTAGTCATGAAAATATTTTCATATACAGGTAAAAATGTAGTTAGTCCTTAGCTTTTGGACACCAGGGTAGCATCAGAAGATATATCCATAACCTCCGACGGGGTGAGTGACCATACATTCTTGTTCTGGGAGGTTGCTCAACATATGGAATTCTCCATCAAGAAAGAGTTTATGTTGAACTATAAATCTGGTAATTATGATAGACTTAGGAGGTATCATGGATCAGTGCTATTTCTTGAGATAATGTCAGAATCTGTTTGAGAGAAGCAGTTTCAGACTGCATACTCAAGGTTAGGAGAATAAGTCAAGTGGGGATTTAATAGATGAGTAGAGATATAAATCAAGAGCGAGAAAAAAAGAAAAGAAAAGAAAACACTGTTGAGGGAATATAAAGAAAAAAAGTGATCAACATATTCAAGGGCAGTACAAAGTGCAAGCAAGAAGGTTGATTAATAAGGTATGAAAGACTAATTCAAATTATGAGAGAATTTAGCCAAGTAGGCAAAACAACTATGGTAGGTTGACTTTAAACAATGGTGATGGTAGGAAGGCGACAGAGAGAAAAGAAATTGTTGAGTTGCTGAGTGATCATTTTCCAAAGGTGTATCAACCAGGTGGAAATTTTCCTTTAGTGATGTGACAGAGAGGCATGTCAAAATTCAGGTAGATAAACAGGAGGTGGTCAGCACATTGAAAAATATCAGTATCAAAAAATATCAATGTGAATACAGCAGTGGCAAGGTTTGTGTAGCTCAGTGGAAGTGGTGCTTACATCCTCTGTACTAGGCTGCCTGAAGATGAACTTAAGTTCAAGCCTAGTCGCTGAATTGAGGAACTTTTTCTAAGCCTTTCTTTGTCCAGTTCCATGATCCAGTTTAAATGCCAGTTTTATATTTGCCTTCCATTTCTGATACATGTTAGTTATTGCAACAAGTAGTTGATTTGGAATGTTTAGATTCTTGAGTGGTCCACAGTTGGTACCTTAAGAATCTGTTAAAGGCTTTCTAGTAGTTTACAAATGCTGTGTGTGTTTCTATGTTGTATTCATAATGTTTTTCCATTGAGATTTTTAATGTAAAAGCTGAGTCATGCATGATCGCCCTTTTCAAAAGCTATTTTGTTCTTTGCAAAGTTTATCTTCTACATATGATTTAAGTTTTGAAGTTAATATTTCATTGGGATGATAATTGCCTAATTCCAATTTTCTGGGATTTTTCCTTGCTGCAAGATATTGAGCTTACTCTCCTCAAATTTCCCCACCAAAGCAGGAGTATCCCAGGATTCTGTTCTTTCAGCCATTCTCTTCCTCTTGTATACAAATGACCTGCTCTCACAGACTTCCAATCCTATCCATAGTTTTTCTGACAACAGTACACTCCATTCCTCCTTTTCATTCGACAAACCTATTAATGCTCAAGTATTTTAGAATCCTTAAGATCTACCAGGACCAGGGACCAGAACTCAGATCCCCCTAGCTATATCCCAGTGGGGCAAGGACAACCTTGTAAACTTCAATGCCACCAAAACTCAGTTCTGTGTGATCTCTCGCAAGAAAGAGCTCACCCCCCCCCCTGCCTTCATTTATATTGAGATATCCAAACCATGATCAGATATCTCTCCTTGGACTGACTTGCACCTTCGATCTTTCCTGACACAACCATATTTCAACTATTCAAATATAGCTTCTACAGCCGCCAAAAAACTTGCTGTATTTTTTCGCACAAGAAACTATTTCAGAGCTGCTAACTCTATAGAAAGTCCAAATCTGCCCAGTCATGGAATATTGCTCCCATATTTGGGATGCACCAAAATCCTCTCTAAGATTGCTTCTATCCAAAAGTGGGCAACCTGGTATTAATCATCCCTCTCTCATAGATATTCAGTTTCTGCCTTATGGCTCTTCTACAGATACTTTCATGGACAGTGCCCTGCTGAATTGCCCACTATTATTCCTCTACTCTCCTCCAAAATCATTAAAACAATAGCCACTGCTATCCAACACCCTTTTACAGTCCATCTTAAAACTTACCGAACCAATTTCACTGCCTACTCTTTTATTCCATCTGCTTCAGTCCTCAGTCCTTTGGAATAGTCTCGCACACTTTGCCTTTCCCAAAGATTACAACCTTCAGCTGTTCAAGCAAAATGTGCACAGACTCTTCCTTTCTTCTATTCCTCTTGACCAAATACAGCACTAGTGTGCTATAGGTCTTGTGGCCTTTCATGTGTAAACCAGATAAAAGAAAACAAAATCTATTGTTAAAGCACATGGTAGCATAGTGAGATGTAGGCCTCGTTATGCAGTATATGTCAATATGTTTATGGTAATCATTATTGAAGTAGCTGTTTAATATGAATATCATGGTCAGTGTTTTGTGTGTGCTGGCTTTCCAAAGCATCATGGAAATGATTCTTTTGTGCAACGATTTTAATTTGGACAGGTGACTGTTCGCTGTTTTAACACAGACTTTTATGCCGTATCATAGTATTGTTTCACAGATGCTATGGTAAATAACTTTCTTAGTATTGACTGGTGTCATGTCCTTCACTTGGAACAATTTAGCTGCAATAATGTGTTTTGTCCATTTAAAGCAGTCAATATAAAGGCCCAAGTTTCAGGACAATAGCAAGTGTTGGAATTGATAATATAATGATATGTGTGACTGTGGAATGTAATTGGTATTGGATATAGGACTCGGGGGTTTTTAATAACCAACATTCGGGTTTTGGTATTGTTTATTATGATTGAATTGTTATGAAAATATCTCGTTAATTCATTCAGGTCTGGTTGTGCTTGGAGAGGGTGATGTTAATGTCTTTGTGGATTGTTAGTAGTACAGTATCATCTGCATATTGATATATCTGGCTCTGTATGTGGAGGTAGTGAATGTCATTTATGTATATATTAAAAAGGATGGGTGAAAATAATAATAGTTGTTGTTGTTGTTGTTATTATTCTGGACTTCTATGGAATGTTTTTTAAAAAAATGGAAGTTAGATATTAATAACAGTAACTCCATCCCCTTGCTCTCTATGTTTTTCACTTCTTTGATACCTGAAATTTGCTGTTTGCTTTCCCTAGTCATCCACATTGACATTTAGTGGAGAAAACGCACATCAAGAGTAATAATTACTAACTAAATTTATTTAGCTAATAAATTATTAAAGCAATATTTTGCCATGGTCACCAAGGCATTTTCACAGGCACAAAGAAATGAGATTGGATGGTGGATTCAGCTCAGTTGCAAGTGGCGTATCGCCAAGTCCTCTGCCATTTAACAACTCTACTATAAGCAATATCATAAGGGACTTTGTGGCATGTGAAAGAGAGCGGAGGGCATAGGTGCGCAAAATGCAGGCAGTGGGCAGAAATAAGTGCATTCGAAATATTAATATCCGACCTTGTTGCTCCGGGAATGGGGAACGAATGTAGGAAGACAAGTAGTGTGATGGGAGAGAATGAAAAAAATATATATATAAATGAGAAAATAATAGCTGATAGTGTGGAAGGTGTGAGTGACTGTGAAAGTTTAGGAGATGATTTTGTTTGGGAGAGTGAATTTAGATTAAGAGTGACTGACCTGCAGAGGGAGATAGATGAGCTGAAAGAGGAGGTGGAATGCCTTGTGAATGAGAGCAGAAGTATGAAAGATAAGATTAGGAGAATGGAAGAGATAAATGCAATTCAAATCAGAGTAGGGGAGAGAGAGAATTTTGGGAGCGTTAGAAGAGGAGAGAATGGAAACAGTAGAAGAGAAGGAATGAGAGAGAGGTATGGGAATGCTAGCAGACGAGAGGATGGAAACAGTAGGAGAGATGGAATGAGAGACAGATATGGAAGTGCTAGAAGTGGAGAAAATGGAAACAGTAGGAGAGAGGGAATGAGAAAGAGATGTATGGGAGTGCTAGAAGAGGAGAGAATGGAAACAGTAGGAGAGAGAGGTATGGGAATGCTAGAAGAGAGAATAGCAGTAGAGGAGAGGGAATGAGAGAGACCTATGGGAATGAAAGAAGAGGAGGGAATGAAAACAATAGGAGAGAAGGAATGGTAAGAGTTATAATGTATGATGACTCAATGATCCGTGGTGTTCAAGATAGGATGCATGAGGGGTGTTTGCCAGGAGGAACAATAGAAAGGGTGGCTATGGCAATTAAGAGAGGTGAAAGGGTGGATGAGATGATTGTGATGGTAGGAACAAATGACTTGAGTGGTAATGTAAGTCGAGCAACGAGAGATATGAGATTTTTGCTTGAGGCTGTACGGAAGAAGATAGAGAGAGGAAAAATAGTATGCGTGTTGCCTAGGAATGATAATGATGAGCTGAGCAGAAGAGCGGTGATATTAAATGGCATAATAGCGAGAATGTGTGACAAGAGAGGACTGGTATATGTGGATGCTTGGAGTGCATTTGAGGAAAGAGAGAAATTGTATGCGAGAGACTGCTTACATTTGAATGAGGAAAGACGGAGGCATCTGGAGAGATTGCTGTTCTGAACGAGTCAGTGTGTCCCAGGGAGGATGATAGCAGTGGTGGCCTCTTGTGGGAATGGATACTTGGGAGAAGGGAGATGACATCAGGTAACACTGAGCCTAGTGGAATCTAGAGGGTGATAATGCTGGGTATAGAAACAATGGCATTTATATGCTTTATACTAATGCCAGGAGTATCCGGAATAAGGGAGAGGAGTGGCGCAGATAGCATCAGCCTGGCCAAAAATTATTGAGATCACTGAGACGTGGTTGACAGAAGAGGATATAATAACAGGAATAGAAATCGCTGGGGACAGAATTTTTCATCATGATAGGAGGGGAAAGCGTGGTGGTGGGGTACTGCTTATGATAAGTGATGACCTATGTCCTCTAAGAGTGGAGGCTTTGGAAGGAAGTGAGACAAATGATTTTGAGAGCATATGGTGTGAGGTATAGGTAGGCAAGACAGGATATTTAGTGGGGTGTTGCTACAGACCAAGGAGTACAGAGGATGGGGAAAAGGAGATGTTTAGACAGTTAAGTTTGGCAAGTGCAAGAAGAATGATTGTTATGGGAGATTTTAACTACAGCAGTATAAATTGGAGAGAGGAAGATGCATATTGCAATAGGGGAATGGAATTTCTAGAATTCATGAGGGACAAATGTCTTAGGCAACATGTAACAGAGGGAACAAGAGGTTCAAAAGTTTTGGATTTGGTTATAGCATCAGAAGAGTTAATAATAACTGAGATGACATCTCTCCCACAAGTTGGAGAGAGTGACCATATGGTTTTGACTTGGAAAATGAATAGACATGCAGGAGTATCAAAGAGACGGGAACTTATGTGGAATTATAAAGCAGGTGATTATAATAGTCTTAGACGTCAACTTTGGGAAGTTTCATCGAGGGAGGAATTGGAAGGCAGTGATATCATTAGTGAGTGGGAAATTGTGAAAGAATATTTGTTAGCAGCAATGGTAAGTTGTACACCACGAGTGAAGAAGAGGACACAATATGGAGTCAAGTGGATGACAAACAATATTAAACAGGAATTGCATGCGAAAAAGAGCTATGGAAGAGATATAAGGAGACAGGTGAAGAGAAGATGCATGAAGAATATAAGACACAGGCCAGAAGAGTGACTAGTGTGGTAAGGAAAGCAAAACTGGAATATGAGAGGAGATTAGCCCTAAGATCCAAAGAAAATCTTAAGGAATTTTTTAGCTATGTGGCCAGTAGGAGGAGAAATGACTGTGGAAGAATGATATTGTGGGATAAAAATGGGAATAGAGTGACTGATGCAGAGCACATAGTGGAATTGTTCAATGAACACTTTATTGGAGTATTTCATACTAGAGGAGCTAGTTTTAATGCTAGAGGGATAGGGCTGTTTCGAGGTTTAGAGGTACAGGAGGAGAGGTACAGGAAAGGTGCTCAGGGAATGGAAGGAAGGTAAGATAGTGCCATTGTATAAGGGTGGTAACAGACTGGAAGTGTCTAATTATAGGCCAGTCTGTGTGTCATCAGTAGTTGTTAAGATCGTGGAGAAAGTAGTGAGGGACCGTATACAGCAATGGGCAGATGAGGGTAATGTTATCTGTGAGAGTCAACATGGATTTGTGAAAGGGTGCTCTTGTTTTAGCAATATGCTAGCCTTTTATAATAAAGTTACAAGAACATTAGATGAGGGAAAGGCATATACTGCAATTTTCTTAGACTTAGCGAAGGCATTTGACAGGCGCCATATGATAAGCTGATATTTAAGTTGCAGCACATGGATCTGGATGTCAGATTGGTCAACTGGATTCAGGATTGGCTGTCTGATAGGTATCAGAGAGTTGTGTATGGTGGAGCAGTTTCAATGAGGCAGAGGGTTATAAGTGGGGTCCCACAAGGCTCAGTACTAGGACATATATTGTTTACCCTTTATATCAATGACATTGCCAGTAGACTGCAAGGGGATATTCAGTTGTTTGCAGATGATGCGAAGCTGGGAAGGATTATTAGTAATAGTGCAGATGTGGTAGCCCTGCAAGAGGATTTGAATAAGCTACATAGATGGGCAAATGAATGGGGATGTCAGTTTAATACAGCAAAATATAAGGTGTTGAGGTTTGGGAAACATCGATATAATGCTGCATTCTCTATGGGAGGAGTTATACTGGAGGAAGTAGGGAAGACAAGAGATCTGGGGTTGATGACTGATAGAAACCTGAAATTTAGGGGACATATTGCAAAGGTGGTGAAGGTAACACAGAGGATTGCTGCAATTATGAGAAGGACACTGACCTGCAGAGATAAAAGGGTTATCATTCCATTGTATAAGTCTCTGATCAGACCACTCTTAAACTATTGTTCTCAGATTTGGTCCCCAGGATTCGAAGGGAATAAATTAACCGTGGAAAGGGTACAAAGGCAGATAACAAAGATGGTTTCAGGACTGTACAATGATAGTTATGAGGATCGGCTGAGGGAATGTGGACTGCAGAGATTGGTGGATAGAAGAAGGAGAGGTGATATGATTGAGACTTTTAAACTGTTGAGAGGTGGTTACAGGGTTGACACTGGGGAGTTCTTTCGCTTGGTTGAACAGCGGGAAGGAGTGATGACAATAGGCCATCCCTGGAAGTTATGAAAGGAAACTGTGAGCAAGAGGGTAAGGAGCGGTTTCTTTGCGTGGAGGGTGGTTGAACCGTGGAATGCATTGCCTGATGGAGTGGTGAGAGCGAGAACGGTCAATGAGTTTAAGGAGTGGTATGATAGACTTTGTGTTTCTTAAGGGGGACCTCCCCTTCGATGAATCTTGACAGACTTTATGTTCTTAGGAAGGACCTCCCACGATGAGTCTTTTGACTCCATGGAGGCCTGAATAATAATAATAATAATTAAGCTTGTGCACATAGGCACATTATTATTTGTGAACTGAGCTTGACAGCCATCATAATGGATGTAATGAGTAAAGCTAAATAAAAGCTACACAAGCAAAAAACAAGACCAATACTGTTACACAAATTATACAAAAAAAAAAAAAAAGTCATGCTCAGTTCACTGTAACTTATAAACTATATATTGTTTAGAAATGTAAAAAAAAAATCCCTTCGTAATACTAAAAGCACTTATTTATTATTATTGGTATTTTATTTATGTTTTTTTTTGCATCTGACATACAAAACCTGCTTCCTGTTTTGCCCTCTATGGACCAGTTGTATGGACTTCTAATAATAATATTATTATTATTAGTTACTTAAGTATAAAGAGCTAATAAGCTTCATTTCGGCAATGAAAACATTACTTAAATTAAGGGGATATAAAATCCCACATAGTTTTTAAACCGAATAAGAAACTCAAAGATTGGAATCAGAGAGTTTCTTGCCGAATATAGTAAACTATAAAGTATCGGCGAACCTAGCGTTAGCCAAAGCAAGTGATCCTAGTATGTAGTACAATACCAGGGCAACTCATTGCAAAGGTGGGGGGAAGTTCAGATCGCTATTCTTATGGTAAACTTGTTCGCAGAGTACATAAATTCTTTTCGCTATACACTTTGGTATTAGGTCTAGCTACTCACTGATGAAGCCTCAAAAAGGCTGAAACCGGTCTGGGTAGTGACCTCCCTCCATAATGTAATAACAGCATACATTTCCTAGGAAATGTGTTTTTACATTATGGAAAATACCTAAGAATAGCGATCTGAACTTCCCCCCACCTTTGCAACGAGTTGCCCTGGTATTGTACTACGTACTAGGATTACTTGCTTTGGCTAACGCTAGTGTCGCCGATACTTTGTAGTTTACTATATTCGGCAAGAAACTCTCTGATTCCAATCTTTGAGTTTCTTATTCGGTTTTAAAACTATGTGGGATTTTATATCCCCTTAATTTAAGTAATTATTATTAGTATTATTAAGACACCATGGAGTCAAAGACTCATGTAGTCTTTGACTCCATACGGTGAAGTCATGTAGTCCTTTGTCATATACACAGCTCATCATACTGTCCTTTAAATCATTCAAATTCTCTGTAGACACCACAGTCTCAAGCAATGCATTCCAATTGTTCAAAATTCTCCACACAAAAAATCTACTTCTCACTCTCTTGCTAACACCCTCCTCATATAGCTTCCATGGATGACTTCTTGTTCTCCCACAATTTCACGAAAAACCCCTTATCAATTTGTATGTCTCTATGATATCACCCCTCACCCTACTATCCACTAGACTCTGTAAATTGCATCTTCTCAACATTTCTTCATATTCAACATTCCAGAGATCAGAAACTACCTTAGTCAATTGCCCCTGGACCATTTCCAATATCTCTTCATCCTTTTGAAAACCAGATGACCAAATCTGTGCACAGTAGTACATATATGGGCTAATCAAGGCCTTATACAATAGAACCAGAATCTCCTTACTTCTACAAGTCAGTGTCTTCCACATCATTGCCATTCATAGTGTTGTCCACAAAATTTTGGCAATATGTCCTCTAAATTGTAGATCCTTATCCACCATCACAATAAGATCTCTTATTTCCTCCACCTCCAACAATCTATCCCCACCAAGAGTAATTATATATCCCATCTTTTTTTTTCCAAATTTTAAAAACTTTAAAACCTTACATTTCATAATAATGAACTGGCATCTCCATTGGCATCCTGTGCTCATTCACTTAGCCTATTCAAGTCTTCTTGTAAGACAACATCTCCTTTACTCCTCATAGTTCATCCCAACTTTGTATGATATTCAGTTGTTTGCAGATAACTGACACTTGAGGCACACCTCTTCTGGGATATTGCTCCTGCATACACAACTTGTTGATACCTATCAGACAGCCAATCTCCAATCCAATATTCATCTCCATCTGCTCTAGTTTCACTATCAACTGATCATGTAGTAATCTATCAAAAGCCTTGCAAAATTTAAATATACTACTGTGTATCCATCTCCTGAATCCAATACTATTGTCACTTTACTGTAATAAGTAAGCAGATGACTAAAACATGATCTTCCTTTAACAAACCCATGCTATTCATCAAAGATAATACAACTGTTGTCAACCCACTTCTGGATACCAATTCCCACCAGCCTCTCCAAACCTTTAACCACAACATCTAACACATAGACTGGCCTATAGCACAATCTTGCCTTCCTTCCACTCCTTTGGAACTTGACCCAATGTAAGACTTGTATTAAAGAAATATGTCAAGGCATATGTCAACTCCCTTGCACATTCCTTCAAAATACATGATGCTATATACGCTTTCTTTTAATCATTCAATCCTGTGTATACTGGTTACTGTCTGGATCTGCAGAGGATCAATGAGATAAAGCTGAAGCATTTGATCTCCTATATATGATGTTTCTGATTTTTTTAAAAAATTTATATATAATGGTTTGAGGTCCGATGATTAATAAACCCTCGACACTGCAAAGGTAAAATAGGGTAAAAGGAAGATGAGATGAGATTTATATATATCCTGTTTAATGAATTTTTCTGTTTGTCTATAATGTGGCACTGCAAATTATTACACTGCAGGCAGTAAACACCCAAGTGCTTCAGGCCGCTGTGGTTCAGCTTTACTGGATGAAGCAATTATTTGCTCAACATTGCTAACATAACCTTCAGATTCACAAATTAAAACTGGACATAGGTTAAAATTGGAATGCCATTTTGTGCACTTAAGTTTGGTAATTTGGCTAATTTTACTCTTATTTCATGTATATTTATTCAACTGGATTTCCAATATAACTGCATTGCTAATCTACTTCCATATCTGATTTTCCAACCTCACTAAAAATCATGGCTAATTTCATAATTTATCTTTTTGCTGTGTTACTGTTATGAACTTTGTTATTGTTATGCAATTTTTCAAAGAATGATAAAGAATAGTGGTGGATTTATCTAGGATTTTAAAATGAGTACATAGCCAAGCCTAATATCTCCAAGTATGAAATCAGGTTTAATGTCACTTTCTTTCATAATATCCATATAGATTTTGAATGATTGTAGTGAATGGACCCATCTTGAATTAAAACTTGAATTTACAGCCAACTATCTTCTCATACCTTCAATTCCAACTTCTAAGTACAAGATACATATGAGGGTGGTCTGAAAAGTTCTTGCCATAGATGGCAACACCATTGGCAAGAATTTTTTTTTCTAAGTTGGTACATCTGTCATAAGCATCCATGTGAAATTGCAAGTCATTCTATCAAGTAGTTTGTTTTATACAGCTGTCTGAAGCAAAAGCGTCTGTATCATTTGAAATGGAAAAAATTGAGTATCATGTGGTTATAAAATTCTTTGTAAAAGAAGGCTTAACGCCAAAAGAAATTCATTCGAAGTTCATAAAAGTTTATGGGCACTCTTTTCCTTCGTTTTCAACAATTAAGAAATGGGCTGCCGAGTTTAAACGTGGCCGTATACCAGCCTTGAAGATGATCCCCGTGAGGGACATCCAAAAAAGCGTAACAACACTAGAAATCATTGATCAAGTGCACGATATGGTATTGGATGACTGGCGAGTCAAAGTGGTGAAATTGCTGAGACTATAGGCATTTCAAAAGAACGTATAGGATATATTTTGCATGAAGAATTGCAAATGAAAAAGCTTTGTGCAAGATGGGTGCCGTGCTTGCTCACAGCAAATCAAAAATGCACTCACATGAAAATCTCTGAACAGTACATGGAACATTTTAACAAGAATAAAACTGATTTTGTGTGTCAATTTATTACTATGGATGAGACTTGAATTCACCATTACACACCAGAATCCAAACACCAGTTAAAACAGTGGACAGAAGCCAGTTGGTCAGCACCAAAGAAGAAAAAGTTGGTTCCATCAGCAGGAAAGGTCATGGCATCGGTATTTTGGGATGCTAAAGGCATTTTGTTTATTAATTATCTTGAAAAGGGTAAAAACAATAACCCGGGGAATATTATTCTGATCTTTAAATCACACGAGATGAAAAATTTGTGAGAAAAGACCCAGTTTGCAGAACAATAAAAAAATCATCTTTCATCAGGACAATGCACCAGTCCACAAAGGTGTTTTGGCAATGGGAAAATTAAGGAATCTGCACTATGAATTGTTGGAACATCCATGCCATTCCCCAGATTTGTGTCCCTCTGACTTCTATCTCTTCCTCATTGATCAGCGTTTTTCTTCGAAGCAAGAGGTGATTGCAGCTGTAGAGGAGTATTTTACAGATCTTACTGAGAACCACTACAGGGACAGGATGCGGTGGAGCATCGCTTGAATTAATGTATTAGTCTTAAGGGAGATTATGTTGAAAAATAAAATAATTTTGAAATTATAAATTCGTTTTTTCATTGTTAGGCTGAGAACTTTTCAGACCTCCCTCATATACTTCACTGTAGATGTGAAGTATATGAGGATTAGAGGGGAATTGTGAGAATTAGAGGGGAAATCCCTCTAATTCTCACATTCAGTTTCATTTCCCTTTTTATAAATGGGTACTATGAAAGCTCTACTTCAATTATCTGGAATTCGACCCTTTGACTAGACCTTCTGAAGTATGCAATTCAACCACTATAAAACTTTTATACCTCCATATTTGTGCATTTCTGGTTGAATTTCATCTACTCCAGCTGCCTTTCAACATTTCAGGTTTTTAATTCGTTTTTCTACTTCAAGTATGGATATCTGTTCCTGACTGCATTCGTGTTGAAATCGAGAGTTTTCTACCACCATGCTGACACTGCTTGTTTCATTTAGCAGTCTTTCAAAGTAATGACTCGAGGCATCTTTAATATCATTACCTTTTGCTTTTATTCACCTTTATTACTGCTGATTCCTTTTACAGCACTCTTACCTCCATTTCTAAGCCTATTTTTCAATAGCCTCCAGAACACCTAGCAACCTTCCTGATAGTTATTTTCTAAGCTATTTATAAGTTATTTTCCAAAGTCTTCCAATAACTCTTGTTTAGCTAGTTTTACACAGTCCTTCACTTTCTTACATTTTCCTCTGTATCTATTCTCTAAGAGCAAAAGCAGACTTACTTGCTAGGAACTTTCGATATGCTTTCTTCTTTTCCATGACTACCTCTTTAACTTCCCGAGTCCACCATGGAGTTCTGATTTTTCTATCCTTACAGACAAACTCATCACATGCATCTTTGCCTAAATTAATTAATGTTTTCTTTAGGGTTTGCCACCAAGGTTTGGCTCTTATCTTCAAAATCTTTCATTTTTTCTTCACTGATGTTTGTCTGAAAGCTGCTACTTTGATTCATTTTAAAACTTTTTTACAAACTCTTATTTTCAATAAGAAATTCAATTTTATCCTGCTCAAAACTAAATAGTGATCACTTCCTATTTATAATCCTCTGTGTATGTTTGTGCCCTGAACCAGTGGTAAAACATTACTATCAACAATAACATAATCAATGAAACTTTTCTTATTTCTTGCATCTTCTGTCCATGTGAATTTGTGCCCATTTTTATGCTGAAACATGGTTTAGTTCTTATTAACATTTAGTTCTTATAATGGTAAATCCAGCAGGCATTTACCATTATACCTATCATTATTATTAGCTTGACTTTTCTCCAAATTTTTCCAAAACATTTCTATATGTTGGCTAATCATTTCCTACTCTGCTGTTTAGATCTCCAACCTTCTTCATGTGGGTCTCCATTGGGACCATAATCATAAATAAGTCTCATTGTCTAGTTCTCCATTCTGATATTTGCCAACATCACTCTACTTGATATTGCCTAGCACTCAAGAAGATTATCCGAATGATTAGTTATGTAACCAGAAAAAAGAAAACAAATGTACTGCCCATAAAATAACAACATAAAAAAATGCATATAAAAGTGGATTCACCATTTACTCAGATTGGATGGAGGAAAAATTCTAAGATTAGCTTTGGCAGAAAAATGAGAAGAAAAAAGGAGTCACACTGCTCGAGAAAAATGAGAGAAAAGAAAGGTGGCTGGTTAGGAGAGCTAGAAAAATTTCTAGAATTAGACACAAGAAATAAGGATTACTAGAGACAACAGATCTCTGGTTTAAGTGACACAGAAAATGAATTCAAGATAGGTATCATATGCCTTTTCCAGTTCTATAAAACATAAATGCAAATTCTTGTTTCATTCTAATGAATAGGATAGGAAGAAAATCATCATATGGATTGGTAAAGAATAGGCCTTGTTTTACAATTTACTTGCATTTTTAATTTTTAATTGCAAAAAAGGCAATAACAAGTGTGTTTGATAAGGGAGAATCATGTACAGTGATATATTTGGACTTTGCAAAAGCATTTGATAGATTATCACATGATATGTTGGTGTACAAGCTGCTGAGGATGGGAATAAATAGTATATTGATCAGATGGAATGGAGATTGGCTCTCTGAATGATACCAACAGGTTGTGTATTTATTTATTATTTATTTTTTTAATTTATTTAATGAGACCAGGTGTTTTTTAATGAAGTTTTGTTTAAACAAAGACTTATCATGAATGCAACTTTCATTAAGCAAAAAATATCATCAGCATCAAATTCCTGACATGTACCCTCAAGAGGTGTCCTGGATATGATAGTACTACATGAAGAATTTACATCATTATTAACTTCCTATCTACAATTTTCCTCCAAATCAGTCTGTTACTTGTCAAGACTCCAATATTATCAGATCTTATATTTCTATCATCTAAGGCACTTTGTACCATATCAATCCACCTATATCTTGATCTTCCACTGGGTCATTTTCCTTCCAACCTGTCAGAGAACACTTGCTTTGCTAATCTTTCCTCGCCCATTCTGTTCAAGTGACCATAGCACCTGAGATTATCTCTGCTAACGCATTCCTGGATGCTGACAATGTCTAGTTCTTTCCTAATATCCTCATTTTTAATATGATATTGCCATTAATGCCATCTGTTCATGCCTCTAATCTTTCTCAGGACTCTCATATCTACGGTCTCTAGTCTTTGGACAAGTGTTTTACTTCTGAACCATCTCCCAGATCCATAAGTTAAAACTGGTTTGAATACTGTCTTGTATACAGCTAATTTAGTGTTCTTACTAATTCCTCTCTATTCAATATGAATTTATTCAAATGACTTCCTACCATACTAGCTTTGTTGTTTCTGTTGTCTATTTCCATATTTAATTTACCATCTTCACTAAAAATCGTGCCTCAGTAGCTGAAATGTTTTACTTGTTCCAGAGGTTCTCCGTTCACAACACAGTTGATATTTTCAACGATTCTACCTATTTTCATTGTCTTTGTCTTTTTATTGCTGACCTTCATACCATATCTATTACAACAGTATTTCAATTTAGTAAGGGAATCTTACAAACTTGTAGCGGATTTATTTAGAAGTATAACATCGTCCGCATAAAGCAAAGAGCTGACATTAACATCTCCAATTCTGATATCATGTTTAATACAACTTTCCTACATAATGTGATCCATATAGATAATGAATAACAGAGGGGATAATGTACATCCTTGTCTCACACCAGATTTAACATTAAACCATCTTCCTGTACTTCCTTCAATTCTAACTTCTGACTTACAACTCAAATAAAGACTAAGTATTGTTTGATATAATGTCCCATTGACTATATAACTATAGCGTATTGAATAGCATCTCTCTTGGCACCTTGTCATATGCCTTTCCCAGCTCGACAAAACTTAAATACAGATCTTTGTTATATTCCCATGCTTTCTCAACTATTTGTCATAAAGTGAAGATCTGATCCTGACAGCCTCTATTCTGTTAACATTAACATCTCCAATTCTGATATCATGTTTAATACCACTTTCCTACATAATGTGATTCATATAGATAATGAATAATAGAGGGGAAAAAAGGGGAGAAGAACAAACTGAATCCAGTTTGTTCTTCACCAAGCTTTTCTTCCACAATTCTTCTCAACCATTACTGGCATAAATCTTGGCAGGAACACTCAGCAGGGAAATACCTCTCTAATTCTCACATTCAGTTTTATTTCCCATTTTATATATGGGTACTATGAGAGCTCTACTCCAATCATCGGGAATTCGTCCTTCTGTCCACGCCTTCGAAACTATGCAGTGCAGCCACTGTAAGACTTTTATACCACCATACTTCAGCATTTCTGGTGGAATATCATCTACTCCTGATGTCCTTCCACATTTCAAGCCTTTGATGGCTTTTTCTACTTCAAGTATGGATATGTGTTCCTGACTATATGCCTGTTGAGTGTTTTTTACCACTGTGCTATCACTGCTTGTTTCATTTAGCAATTTTTCGAAGTAATTACTCGATATTTCAAGGATATCTTTTTCTCCTGTCATCTTTATCATCTCTAACTACTTTTACAGCACTCTTTCCTCCATTTCTAAGCTTCATCAACAATCTGCAGAATATCTTACCACCTTCTTGATATTTATTTTCTATGTTCTTGCCAAAGTCTTCCCATGACTTTTGTTTAACTAGTTTTACACAGTGTTTAGCTTTCTTACGTTTGTCTCTGTATTCTCTAAGAGCACAAACTGACTTATTTACCAGGAACTTTTGATATGCTTTCTTCTTTTCCTTAACTGCTTCTTAAACTTCCTGTGTCCACCATGGAGTTCTGATTTTTCTATCCTTGCAGACAACCTCACCACATGCCTCTCTGGCTGAATCAATCAGGGTTTTCTTCAAGGCTTGCCACTGGATCTCAGGTTTGGTTCCTGTTCTCAAACTCTTTCATTTTTCCTTCAATAATCTTTGTGTATTTTAGTCTACAGTTCACATTTGAGAGCTGCTCAACTTTTATTCGCTTTAAAACTTTCTTGCATGTCATTCTTTTCAATATGAAATTCAATTTTATGCTGCTCAAGACTAAATAGTGATCAATTCCAATTTCAAATCCTCTGTACACTCTAGTTTCCTGTACCAGGGAGAAAACATCACTATCAACAATACCATAGTCAATGAGAGACTTTTCTTATTCCTTGCCTTTTCTCTCCATGTGAATTTGTGCACATTTTTATGTTGGAACATGGTGTTAGTAATAACTAGTCCATGTCCTGAACAGAAATCCAACAGGTATTTGCCATTATTATTAGCTTTGCTCTTTTCTCCAAATTTTCCCAAAATATTTTTGTATGTCTGACAATCATTTCCTACTCTGCTACTTAGATCCCCAACAAGGACCAACTTTTCCTTTTTCATTGTGTCGGTTGCTTTCTCTAAAGCATGAAAAAATTCCTCCACTTCTACCTTAGTAGAACCTTCTGTGGGACCATAGGCACAAATAAGTCTTATTGTCCAATTCCTCATTCTGATATTTGCCCACATCACTCTACTTGAGACTGCCTGCCATTCAAGAAGATTTTTTTTTTTTTTTTTTTACTTCTGTAACACGTTACACACATTTAATGAGATTCTACTGTAATCATGTGCCCTAACTGTATATTATTCCTATTATTGTTTTAAACTACTGTACTGATGATGTTCTAAGATACTTAGGATGAAATATTTACAATTAAATAATTTTCACTGTGGTTAATAGGTGCGTTTCTTTTAATTATGATTGCACCACAGGTTTCGTTATTTAAAAAAAAGAAGATTTGCCTTGTATTTTGTGTTGAATACTATGGCTACTCCTTCTTTTCCTTGATTGTCATTGCCTGAATATAACATTTTGTATTTATTGCTCTGAAAGATCTCACCAGTTTTGTCTTTTTTTAATTTCAGTCACCCCTATTATGTCGATCTGGTACTTATCTAATTCCTCAGCTATCTCCATTTCTTTGCCATTCAGGCTTCTTATGTTGATAGTACCGATCTTTAACTCTTGTGATATTGATTTGAGGTGTGCTTTCAGATTTGTTCCAAAAAATATGTGTATGGTAAATACATGATTTAGCAAGCAAGAAGAGTAGGCCCATAATTTTAAAATGTTTATTACCCATACTGCTAAAGAGAAAAATTAATCAGTGTTGAACTGCCAATCCAAAGATAAAATACATTTATATATATATATCTGAAAATTCAAACAGAACATACATGTATTAAAATATATTTTCTGCGTGAAGCAAAGGTATTTGTTGAGTATTTTCTATCAGATATTAACTAATTTCAAATTATTTGCTTAATGGGAATGTAGTGAAATGCCATTCTTTCTATTTCTTTCCAGGAAAGTTCTCAAACCTTTTTTTTTTTGTCCCACTAGAAGAACTGGTAATATATAGATAAGATATAGATTAATTAATAAAGAGAAATTTATTACCTATATAATTCAGGCCTATTGTAAAGAACATCTTGAGACATGTGTTGTTCTGATATTCCAAATATCAGAATAGGAAGAGAGGTAAAAAAGATATTGTAGAACATCAAATATAAACCAAAATATAAAGGCTAAAGGAGAGAAAAGAAAGAAAGAAAACAACTTATGAGAACCAAACATATTAAAAACTTTTAATAAATTTTTGCAAAAAATAAAACATTGAATTACTAATTATTACCTAGCCTCCATTATCAGAAGATTCACTATATAGGAGGCCCACTGAAGCTATCACAACAATCAACCATGTCTAACATACTTTCGTTTAAATTTATTAAATATCGATACACTGATCATGTCCTTCAGTGCATTCCACTTACCTCTTGCATATTCTTTTCATTAGTAACATTCTCTTTCCTTTTGATTTTCAATGTAGCATTTCTTCATGAATTTGCTCTGATATTTCATATCCCAGATTGAATACTCACTCACAATTAAGTCATCCTCTTCCATATGTGGTCAAGAAGAGTTTGCAGGAGGTAATGGCTGACTCTATACCTAGAGTCCGAATAGTAAATCACATAGGGGTTAAATGGATGAATAACACCATTAAACTTAACATTAAACAAGAAACAACTGTGGAGGGAATTTAAGGAGAACGGTGACTTGCAGGTTCACGAATGGTATAAAGAGTAGGCCAGAAGTGTGATAAGTGTGGTAAGAAAAGCAAAAGGGGATTATGAAAGGAAATTAGCCATGCAAGCTAAAGAGAATCCCAAACAGTTTTTTCGATATGCTGCAAGTAAGAGAAAAACTGTATATGGCAGAATGCTTTTAAGGAATGCCGATGGTAGGGAGGTCACTGAATCAGTTGATACAGTGGAATTACTGAATGAGCACTTTGCAAGAGTATATCATCCAGGTGGTGACATTGAAGGAATGAAGGAATCATTAGTTTATACAGGAATTGTGGTGAATGAAGTGGAGGTGAATAGTCTATTACAAAATCTTAATGTGAATACATCTGTGGGATTGGATGGTATACCAGCATTGAACATATTGTTTAATCTGAGTCTCTGGGCTGGTTTAGTCCCGAAGGGGTGGAAAGAGGGGAAAATAGTTCCACTGCATAAAGGAGGACCCAAGACTGTGGTTGCAAATTACCGACCGATCAGCATATCAGGAGTTGTTGTCAAGGTCTTGGAGAAAGTAGTCAAGGGAAAAATACAGGAATGGATTGATGAAAATGAGATACTGTATGGGGGACAGCATGGTTTTGTGAAGGGTAGATCATGCCTCAGTAACTTGCTCAAGTTTTATAAGACAGTGTTTTTTAGATATGTGGCAAGTAGAAGGAAGAACGATCATGGAATATGATGATGTTAATGGAAAAAAATGGTAGAATGGTAACTGCTGCAGAAGATATTACTGAGATATTCAGTGATCAATTTATAAGGGTGTTTCATCCTGATCAGGCTGGAGTCATGAGCAGCTTAAGTATAGAGGATAATAAATTTAGTTTAATCCTTTAACCAAGTGTAAGCAAACAATGTTTGCACCTGAAATATCTTCAGGATTGAGGCAACTTGTAGTAAAGGTGGACCAAGCTCTCATCACTCCTTGTCTTAGTATTTCCCATAATGCAAAGCACAACTCTTTGCAGACATGTATAATGCTATGCATTAAGGGAAACCGGTCTGGGTAGTGGCCATTCCCTTAATGCATAGCATTATACATGTCTGCAAGGAGATGTGCTTTAAATTATGGGAGATACTAAGACAAGGAGTGATGAGAGCTTGGTCCACCTTTACTACAAGTTGCCTCAGTCCTGAAGATACTTCAGGTGCAAACTTTGTTTGCTTACACTTGGTTAAAGGATTAAAATAAATTTATTATCCTCTATACTTAAGCTGCTCATGACTCCAGCCTGATCAGGATGAAACATCCTTATAAATTGATCACTGAATACCTCAGTAATATCTTCTGCAGCAGTTACTAATCTACCATTTTATTCCATTAACATCATCATATTCCATGATCGTTCTTCCTTCTACTTGCCACATATCTAAAAAACTCTCTACGGTTTTTATTCACCTGATTTGCCAATTTCTGCTAATACTGCACTTTTGTTTTCCTTACAAACTGAGTCACTCTCCTGCTTTGTTCTTTATACTCTTTATGTAACTGATTATTATCATTCATCTTGTATTGCATCCAATTCCCACCTACCTAATTCACCCTTTTGGCCTTTGGAATACAGTCACACATTGATGCTGTTATGTATTTCTTTGTCAGTTCCCAAGCAGCATTTATTTCCTTACTGCTCAACTCCTGGTTCCATGCTATAGCTCCAAACTGTCTCCTAAGCTTGTCATAATCACCAGCCTTGTAATCCATGTATATCCTTTCCTCACAGAAGTCTACATATGTTAGCCACAACCCAGGTGATCACTTCATGATCACTCTCACCAACTGGAGGAAAGTGTAAAATTGCACAAACAATTACATGCTCTGATGAAATGATCAGATCTAAATTCTCGATCCTCACGAGCCTGAGACAGTTAACTCTCAAGTAGTTGAGAAATTCATTTTCCTTATTTCCAAATGCTATCTCTTCATTCCAACCTATACTGCCATAATTAGAATCACCCATAATAATTACCCTTCATTTGTTCACTAACACAAGTTTTTTATACATTTCTTGATCACTACCCTCTGTGTTCCTAGGTCTATAGCAACATTCAATGAAATATGTCTTCCTGTCAACTTCCACCTACACCACACAATCTCATAGCCATTGCCACTATCTCCCGTTTTCATGTTTACCTTATTTGGGAATAATTCCCTTGGTATCATCAGCAGCACTCCTCCCTTCTTTTCCTCTCTAACCTCGCAAAAAATACTGTATCTTTCCATTTCTATTCCTGTTAGAATATCATCTTCATTCAACCATCTTTCACTTATTCCAATGATTTTGGGGAGAATAAACTCAATGAGTGAAACCATTTCATCTCCCTTATTTCTAATACTTCTCGCATTTGTAAACAAACACAATAATTAATTTTTAGGTCTATAACCAATCCTATCCAAGCCAATTGGATAGGATTGGTTAGTTGGTTGTGATTTCTCCACCACATCTGCTCATCACCTTTATCACATATATCTGCTAGGTCTCAACTTCCCAACCTACACTGCAATATACTCCATCTCGTACACACATTCTCTACCATTTTCAACATCCACCCTCCGTATGCCATGTCTCCCTATCTACCTAGACCTCCCACCCATTTCCCTCTTCCTCTTATATTCATGTTCTCTCTTCATCTCTCACATGACTACTGTTTTCTCTGACAAGCACTTCTGTCTCTTCAATACTAATGTCCTGATTTTTATTTTTCACTTCATCTCTTGCACGTATCATGCCATGTACTTCCATCCAGCAACAGTTTCTCCAGTGTGCTCACTCCAAAGCCATTCAAATGCAATCCATCATAGTATCTTCTATTCTAGGAGGTCAGTTAAGGTCCTTTGTGGCAGTTTAGATTATGAGAGCTTGGTCCACCTTTATTACGAGTTGCCTCAGTCCTGAAGTTACTTCGGGTGCAAACTTTGTTTGCTTACACTTGGATAAAGGATTAAACTAAATTTATTGTAGTCTAACCAAGTGGGAAAACATCCAACATCTTTCTCTGAATCTAGAGTAATTTAATAATAAGGTGAGACAACTTTTGGCAACTCGTATAGGCAAATATGACTTCCCCATTGCTTCCATCTTAGTATCACCACCTCTGGGTCTGGCTCCCACTGACGAGACCTCAATAAAGGTCGAAACCGGTCTGGGTAATGGTCTTTCCCTTAATGCATAGCATTATACATGTCTGCAAGGAGATGTGCTTTGCATTATTATTATTATTATTATTCCGGGAAACTCCAAGGAGTCCACAGACTCATCGAGGGAGGCACTAACATCATGTCAAAAACAACTATTCGACATTCACACAGTATCTATCATACCTCGCCTTGAACTCATTCATGGTTGTAGCACCCACAACAGACTCTGGCAGCTTATTCCACTCATTCACCACTCTCCAAGTAAAAAACCTAGCTATAACACCCCTGCTAACCACATCCTTGCCCAGCTTCCATGTATGGCCCCTAGTCCTCCCACCACCAGTCCTATTCTCAAAAATATCTTCTGGATTAATCTTATAGAAATCCTTCAGTAATTTGAATGTCTCAATCATGTCACCCCTTTTCCACGTATCGACCAATTTTTGCAACCCACAAATCTTCAACCTGTTCTCATAAGATTCATTCCACAGACCTGCTATCATCTTGGTCACTCGTCTCTGGATCCTTGATAGGTCTTATCAAGGCTTAATACAGAGGAACAATAACTTGTTTGTCTCTGCTTGTTAAAGTATTTTTCAGAAGCCAAGTGATTTGATGAGCTGATTTAGTCACTTTTGCAATGTGCCCCCCTAAACTTCAATTCCCTTTGCATTATGGGAGATACTAAGACAAGGAGTGATAAGAGCTTGGTCTACCTTTACTACGAGTTTAATTATAGTCTAACCAAGTAGACAAAAACTTCCAACATCTTTCTCTGAATCCAGAGTAATTTAATAATTAGGTGAGACACCTTTTGGCAACTCGTAAAAGTTGAAACTGGTTGAAAGCTTGGGTGATGAATGGCAATGCTGTAGCCCACAAAGTTTTAACTGAGGCTCGGCTGTTGCTGTCACCCAGGTCCTGGGGGGGGTAATGAATGGCAATGCTGTAGCCAATTAAGTTAACTGAGGCACGGCTGTTGCTGTTACCCCTCAGATGACATATGAGCAAATCAGCAGCTATGCTCGGTGGTGGGGTGAGCCTGCCACAGGGTAGAGCCAACGCTGAGAGTTCTTCTCAGTGGCAGGGTAAGGCTGTTACTGAGGGGAACAATGTTAAATTTTTGGAGTTTGGCCTGTACTTTAACATTCAATAAAGGTTGAAACCGGTCTGGGTAGTGGTCATTCCCTTAATGTACAGCATTAAGTGTACAGCAATACATGTCTGCAAGGAGATGTGTTTTGCATTATGGGAGATGCTGAGACAAGGAGTGCTGAGAGCTCGGTCCACCTTTACTACGAGTTGCTTCAGTCCTGAAGATACTTCAGGCGCAAACTTTGTATGCTTACACTTGGATAAAGGATTAAAGTAAATTTATTATAGTCTAACCAAGTGGAAAAACTTCCAACATCTTTCTCTGAATACAGAGTAATTTAATAATAAGGTGAGACACCTTTTGGCAACTAGAATAGGTAAATATGACTTCTCCATTGCTTCCACCTTAGTATCACAACCTCTGGGTCTGGCTCCCACTGACGAGACCTCAATAAATGTCGAAACCGGTCTGGGTAGTGGCCTTTCCTTTAATGCATAGCTTTATGTCTGCAAGGAGATGTGCTTTGCATTATGGGAGATACTAAGACAAGGAGACCAAGATGAGAGCTTGGTCCACCTTTACTACAAGCTCCTCAGTCCTGAAGATACCTCAGGCACAAACTTTGTTTGCCTACACTTGGATAAAGGATTAAACTAAATTATTATATTTACGGTTATTTTGCCTGCTTCTGTTTAGGAGTGCCCCTGTTTAAATGTCATTGGCTTTTTTACTCATGGATTTTTTGGGCATTGTAGATGTATATTTACCAATAAATTTATGTAGCATAAAGGAAAAGAAATTTACACAAACCTTTTTCTGGGTGTTGTGGCTTTCTTCTTTCTGCGATGTCCAAACTACTGTGTGTTGTGGGGGGGAGGTGTATTAGGCAATGTGGGAGAATTAAAATAGGAATGGAAAAAACCAGGGTTTTTTTGAATAAAATATATACAGGGTGTTCGGGATAAATTTGACATATTTATAATTAATTATATTTTTCCGTAAGTTACATGTATTAACACACACTTCTCTTCATTTAAAAGTTTGGACCCTTCTTCATTCATATACAAGATGTCAGAAAGGATGGATAGCTGGAACCCACCTGAATCATGGAAGAGAATAACTTGTATCATGATGATTCGTGCCCGCCATCAAAATAAGGATATTACGACTGCTGCCCAATGCTCCCTGAATACAGTAAAAACAATCAGGCATGAACTAGAGACTTGCAATGGTGACTACGAGGATGTAGCAAGAAGAAAGATCCCTAGCAGACGATCTGATTGCGTTCGTACAGCAGAATTCCTCGCAAATCTGCAGGAACAGGTGTTGAAGAACCCTGGCATTGGAATTCGGGCTTTGTTCGTGGAGTTGCTAACTGTAGTCAAGCCCTGGATAACAAGGGTAGCCAATGGTAGGCCGTATGTATGGCAGCAGGATTCGGCCCCTTGCCACACCTCTGGGAAAAGTCAAAAATGGTTGTCTGAAAATTTCTACGACTTCACCAGTCCAAATGTTTGGCCTCCAAACTCCCCAGACCTTAACCCCATGGATTATTTTGTATGGGGCGCAGTTGAAAAAGACACCAATCGCACTTCCAGTAATACAAAAGCCCAGTTAATGGATAAAATTAAAACAGTTTTTGCGGCCCTTCCCAGGGAGACTGTAGCATCAGCTTGTTCGAGGTTCCGAAGCAGAATTGAAGCTGTGATCGATGCTAATGGTGGTTATTTTGAGTAAATCTTGTTGATAGTATTGTAATTAACTCTGCCTGTAATGTTTTTTTGTCAATTCATTAAATTTAATAGATACAAAGAAGATTTTCTTTTTCCTTACGAAACTGTCAAATTTATCCCGAACACCCTGTATACATATATATTTATATTATTAGGGATGGGCGAAGCATTTTTTATATTTATATGGGGTGGGAAAGGGTGAAAGGGGTTTAAAACAGCAACTGATTTTTTAGAGGGGGGGAGAGGGGTTGATGGGGTGCAGTCTGTGCTTGGTCGTCATCTGAACACATGGAGGAAGTGGATGCTATGTTAGGTCGGTTAGGTTCTTCTGCTTTTGAAGTGTTTGTGTTATCGCCTATTGGTCGAAGTTGTGACCTCAATTTTATGTTGCGAGCTTCCAAACCTCAGAGATTATGTAGGGCCTGTGGACGTTGATAGAGTTCGCAACACAATTTTTTGGCTATTGTTTCTGATATTCTAAGCATTGTTTCATTGTCTTGTCTCTGTCTACTATGATGGCCTTGTCGATCTGCGGGGTATGTTTTTGTTCAAGGGCGTGAACAGCTATTTCCGTTTTTCCTCTGCTTTGTATTTGATTTTTCTTTTTGATCTTGCATTTTTTAGTGTTTAAATGTTCTGGAATGGGGATGTTACAATCGCGGAAGTGTTCTTGTAGTCTTTCCCATAAAGACCTGATGGTGGAACCTGTGTTCCACCATCAGGCATAGAATCACTCCTACTACACCCCACCCCCCTCCCCAGGCATCACCTTTTATGGCAGATATGTGGAAAATATTCTGTGCACTGGAAATCCTACACACATCACCACCTTAAAAGCGTACCTAAACAGTTACAGCAAAAGACTAAAATCACCATAGAAACCGAACAGAACAAATCCATCAATTTCTTAAACTTGACATTAATCAGAACATACAATAAAACAGCCATCAAAGTATACCACAAACCCTCACATATCGGAAACTACCTCCATTTCCACTCATACCATCCATATTCCGTTAAAAAATCGGTCATCTTATCACGATTCATAAATGCCTACAAATTTTCAACCAATCAGAGTAATCTAAATGCAGAAATACCAAAACTAACACAGATCTTCAAAAATCGCAACTATCCTACACAACTAATAAATTATGCAAACAGGACGGCCAAAAACCACCAAAACAACCTTCGCAACACAAAAAATTATCAAACTACAATACACCCAAAACACATACAAAGCCCATAAATACTTTTCAAACATACTGACCACAAACTGGTATTCACTATAAACCAAAAATTGGCAAATCTCCTAAAACCCACTAAATCTCTCACACAAAAAGAAATATTTGAACACCACAACATAGTCTACAAATTTCCCTGCCAAAAAGACTGTGATATCTGCTTATAGATTTTGTTATTCCAAGCGAAATACCCAGAGTTGATGGCGATGGAAAAGAGATCTAAGATGTCAGAGGGAAAAACGTTTTCTAAGAGAGATAAAGTAAAAAACGTTTTTCCCTCTGACATCTTAGATCTCTTTTCCTTCGCCATCAACTCTGGGTATTTCGCTTGGAATAACAAAATCTACAAGCAGATAGAGGGAACCGCCATGGGCTCCCCCCTCTCACCCCCCCTTGCCAATTTCTATATGGAAGATTTCGAAAAACGAGCCATAGACTCAGTCCACTCAAACCTTCTATCTGGCTAAGATATGTAGATGATGTGTTCTCTATTTGGCCTCATGGCCCAGACACGTTAGACTCCTTCCTCGGTCATCTCAATAGCTTACATCCAAGAATCCAGTTTACTATGGAAAAGGAAAAGAACAATTGTTTACCCTTCCTAGACACCTTAGTCACACGCCTGCCTAATGATACACTTGCCTTCACTGTATACAGAAAACCCACACACACAGGCAGATACATTCACAAACTCTCCCACCACCACCCCTCACAACAATATGGCATCATTAAAACCCTTACCAAGAGAGCCCACAATCTTTGTTCCAGTGGAACCGCCCTCACTACTGAGCTTAACCACATACACAGAACTTTCCTCTCCAATGGCTACAGCGAACACAGCATCAAAAAAATAATCAATTCCTCCCCTATTTCCCGTCCCTCTCGTCAACAAGAATTTAAAAATGCCATCACCATACCCTACATCTGTGGCACTTCGGAAAAAATAGCCAAGATACTAAAAAAGTATAACCTACACACAGCATATAAGCCCTACCGCAAACTGGCTACCCTTATCCGTTCTACAAAAGATCAGCTCCCTCCTCTCTCTCTGCCTGGAGTTTACAAAGTACCCTGTTCCTGGAAGCTTGCGTACTTTGGACAGACAGGCAGATCAGCATCCATCCGCCTGGAGGAACACAAGTCGTACATCGTTAAACACAACTATGGCCATTCAGGCTTGGCTGACCATGTTTTGGACACCACCCACAGAGTATCATGGAAGAAAACCACCATGCTCCACCACAGCAAATTCAAGAAAGCGAGACTTTTCTTAGAAGCAGCAGCAGCTCTCAGAAACCAACCAAATCTTAACAAATACGGTTGCATTAAGCTTCCGAAGATTTGGGAAACAGTCATCACCGGAGGTCCCACCTTACATTCCAGGCCACCTGCTACTGCTCTTAGAGGGCGCTCCACCTAGATAGGACTTTATTGTCACCCACGTGGTTAGTATTGTAAGTTTTTGTGTGCATGTTACATTAATTGTCTTTGTAATCCCCGTAGATGTCCTAGTGACTAGGACGAAATATAGGAAGTATTAAATTCTATTTTAATTCTTTTTGAGCGTTGTAAAAAATCCATTAAACCTCCAATGACATTTAAACAGGGGCACTCCAAAACAGAAGCAGGCATAATAGCTGCAAATATAATAGTTTGTTAAGAGGAGTAACATGGGAGTTTTCCCAGAAATAATATCCATAATTAAACTAAATTTATTATAATCCATCATGCCTGTATAATCCCACTGTTCTTTCAAATACATGCCATACATTCACAAACTGAACTCCCTTCTCCTCATATAGCTCTGCTAGCATACCATTCATGATTTTGGCTCGCCATCGTGCCTTATCATTGTCATACCTGAGCAACACATACACACTGACAACTTTTCCCACTACACTGTTATCTTTCACTCTTCTCAATAACCTCCTGATATTCGTCCTCATATGCTCCTTATGTCCACTTAGATTATAGAAATTAATTTATAGAAATTTATATACTTACTTATATATTTTATATACTTGGTTTATAGAAATTAGATTCTACAATCTAATTTCTATAAACAACAAAACAACTGATGTCTATAATGTCAATTTGTTTACTTTTATTAAATGTTCGGACATAGCTATGATGATAAAGATGCAGATAACCGAAGATGAAACATTTACTGTTATTATTAATAATAATAACAGTAAATTTAACATTTATTAACACTAATAAACTAATAAAAAATAAAAATAATAACACATATTTGGAATGATATTTAATAAGAAAAAGATCAAAGTATGGATTTAAATTGAGCAGAAGAGCAGTAATATTGAATGACATAATAGCTAGAATGTGTGACAAGAGAGGACTGGTATATGTGGATGCTTGGAGTGCATTTGAGGAAAGAGAGGAAATGTATGCGAGAGACTGCTTACATTTGAATGAGGAAGGACTTAGGCATCTGGAGAGATTGTTGTTCTGAATGAGTTCAGTGTGTCCCAGGGAGGATGATAGCAGGGGTGGCCTCTTGTGGGAATAGGTACTTGGGAGAAGGGAGACGACATCAGGTAACACTGAGCCCAGTGGAATCTAGAGGGGATAATGCTGGGTATAGAAACAATGGCATTTATATGCTTTATACTAATGCCAGGAGTATCCGGAATAAGGGAGAGGAATTGGTGGCGCAGATAGCATCAGCCTAGCCAAAAATTATTGGGATCACTGAGACGTGATTGACAGAAGAGGATATAATAACAGGAATAGAAGTCGCTGGGTACAGCATTTTTCATCAGGATAGGAGGGGAAAGCGTAATGGTGGTGTACTGCTTATGATAAGTGATGACCTATGTCCTCTACGAGTGGAAGCTTTGGAAGGCAGTGAGACAAATGATTTTGAGAGCATATGGTGTGAGGTAGAGGTGAGCAAGACAGGATATTTAGTGGGGTGTTGCTACAGACCCAGGAGCACAGAGGATGGGGACCAGCAGATGTTTAGACAGTTAAGTTTGGCAAGTGCAAGAAGAATGATTGTTATGGGGAGATTCTAACTACAGTACTACAAATTGGAGAGAGGAAGGTGCATGTAGCAATAGGGGAATGGAATTTCTAGAATTCTTGAGGGACAAATGTCTCAGGCAACATGTAACAGAGGGAACAAGTGGTTCAAGAGTTTTGGATTTGGTTATAGCATCAGAAGAGTTGATAATAACTGAGATGACATCTCTCCCACCAGTTGGAGAGAGTGTCCATATGGTTTTGACTTGGAAAATGAATAGACATGCAGGAGTATCAAAGAGACGGGAACTTATGTGGAATTATAAAGCAGGTGATTATAATAGTCTTAGACGTCAACCTCAGGAAGTTTCATGGAGGGAGGAATTGGAAGGCCGGGATATCATTAGTGCGTGGGAAATTGTGAAAGAATATTTGTTAGCAGCAATGGTAAGTTGTATACCACGAGTGAAGAAGAGGACACAATTTGGAGTAAAGTGGACGACAAACAATATTAAACAGGAATTGCATGCGAAAAAGAGGCTATGGAAGAGATATAAGGAGACAGGTGAAGAGAAGATGCATGAAGAATATAAGACACAGGCCAGAAGAGTGACTAGTGTGGTAAGGAAAGCAAAACCAGAATATGAGAGGAGATTAGCCCTAAGATCAAAAGAAAATCCTAGGGGATTTTTCAGCTATGTGGCCAGTAAGAAAAGAAATGACTGTGGAAGAATGATATTGTGGGATAAAAATGGGAATAGAGTGACTGATGCAGAGGACATAGTGGAATTGTTCAATGAACACTTTATTGGAATATTTCATCCTAGAGGAGTCAGTTTAAATGCTAGAGGGATAGCAGGTTCGAGGTTTAGAGGTACAGGAGGAGAGTGTGTTTCAGATACTGAGTACTCTGGATGTCGGTAAAGCTTTGGGACTGGATGGCATTTCACCACGAGTTTTGAGAGAATGTGCTAGGGAACTGACAGTGCCTTTAACCTGGCTTTTCAATGAAAGTCTGGCTGCGGGAAAGGTACCCAGAGAATGGAAGGAAGGTAAGATAGTGCCATTGCATAAGGGTGGTAACAGACTGGAAGTGTCTAATTATAGGCCAGTTTGTGTGTCATCAGTAGTTGTTAAGTTCATGGAGAAAGTAGTGAGGGACCGTACACAGCATTGGGCAGATGAGGGTAATGTTATCTGTGAGAGTCAACACGGAGCAGTATGCTAACCTTTTATAATAAAGTTACAAGAACATTAGATTATTATTATTATTATTTCGGGCGACTTCAGGAGTCCTTAGACTCATCGAGGGAGGCCCTAAACATCATGTCCAGACAACTATGCGATTACATTCTCACAGTATCTATCATACCTTGTCTTGAACTCGTTCACCGTCATAGCACCCACAACAGATTCTGGCAGCTTATTCCACTCATTTACCACTCTAAAAGTAAAGAACCCAGCTCTAACACCCCTGCTAACCACACTCTTGCACAGCTTCCATAGGTGTCCCCTAGTTCTCCCACCACCAGTCCTAATCTCAAAAATATCCTCTGAATTAATCCTATAGAATCCCTTTAGCAATTTGAATGTCTCAATCATATCTCCCCTCCTCCGCCTATCAACTAGTTTCTGCAAACTACAAATCTTCAACCTTTTCTCATATGGTTCATTCCATAGACCTGTTATCATCTTAGTCACTCGCCTCTGGATCCTCTTCACCTCCTCCCCATCAAGAAGGAATCGAGGTGACCAAATCTGGGCACAGTAGTCGAGATTAGTTCTTATCAAGGCTCGGTACAGAGGTACAATAACTTGCTTGTCTCTGCTCGTCAAGGTATTTTTCAACAACTAAGTGAGTTGATGAGCTGATTTAGCTACTTTTGCAATGTGCCCCCTAAACTTCATCTCCCTATCCACCAACACTCCCAAGTCCCTGGCCTCATCAATCTCTTGGAGTACAGTTCCACCAATGTGGTATACTGCTGCTAATCATTTCACCCCAAAATGCATAACCTTACATTTTGTCACATTAAATTGACATCCATTCTCCTTAGCCCAGAACTCCAATCTATCTAAGTCATCCTGCAAGACTTTGACATCTTCTGCATTCACTATTGCCCTACCCAACTTTGCATCATCAGCAAACAAATGAATTGTTCCACTTAGATCCTTCCCTATATCGTTAATGAACAGATTAAACAGCAGTGGTCCAAGAACAGAACCCTGCGGCACACCACTAGTCACAGGACATCTTTTGGACTCTACTCGTGAATAAACTACTCTTTGATATCTCTCCATCAACCAACAACCTATCGATCTCACCAATCCTATATCCATTCCCATATGTTGTAGTTTACGGATTAGTATTCCATGTGGTATCCTGTCAAACGCCTTTGCCAGGTCCAGCAGTATCACTGTAAACCCATTTTCCTTATCCAGTTCAGCCGTCACCTTGTTATAAAACTTGAGCAAGTTACTGAAGCATGATCTACCCTTCACAAAGCCATGCTGTCCCCTTTACAGTATCTCGTTTTCATCAATCCATTCCTGTATTTTTCCCTTGACTACTTTCTCCAAGACCTTGACAACGACTCCTGATATGCTGATCGGTCGGTAATTTGCAACCGCAGTCTTGGGTCCTCCTTTATGCAGTGGAACTATTTTCCCCTCTTTCCACACCTTCGGGACTAAACCAGACCTGAGACTCAGATTAAACAACATGGTCAAGGGCACTGATAATTCTTTAGCCGCTTCACGCAAAAACCGTGCCAGTATACCATCCAATCCCACAGATGTGTTCACATTAAGGTTCTGTAATAGACTAGTCACCTCCACTTCATTCATCACTATTCCCATATAAACTAATGGTTCCTTCATTTTTTCAATGTCACCACCTGGATGATATGCTTTTGCAAAGTGCGCGCTCAGTAACTTCACTATATCGACTGATTCAGTGACCTCCTTACCATCATCATTCCTTAAAATCATTTTGCCGTGTACAGTTTTTTTGTTGCTTGCAGCATATTGAAAGAACTGTTTGGGATTCTCTTTTGCTTGCAAAGCTAGTTTCCTTTCATAATCCGCTTTTGCTTTTTTTACCAGATGAGAGAAAGGCAATTTTCTTAGACTTAGCGAAGGCATTTGACAGGGTGCCACATGATAAGCTGATATTTAAGTTGCAGCACATGGGTCTGGATGTTAGATTGGTCAACTGGATTGAGGATTGGCTGATAGGTATCAGAGAGTTGTGTATGGTGGAGCAGTTTCAAGGAGGCAGAGGGTTACAAGTGGGGGTCCCACAGGGCTCAGTACTAGGACCTATATTGTTTAACCTTTATATCAATGACATTGCCAGTGGATTGCAAGGGGATATTCATTTGTTTGCAGATGATGCGAAGCTGGGAAGGATTATTAGTAACAGTGCAGATGTGGTAGCCCTGCAAGAGGATTTGATTAAGCTAGATAGATGGTCAAATGAATGGGGGTTTCAGTTAAATACAGCAAAATATAAGGTCTCGAGGTTTGGGAAACATCGATGGGATGCTGTACTCTATGGGAGGAGTTATACTGAAGGAAGTAGGGTAGACAAGAGATCTGGGGTTGATGATTGATAGAAACCTGAAATTTAGGGGACATATTGCAAAAGTGGTGAAGGTAACACAGAGGATTGCTACAATTATGAGAAGGACACTGACCTGCAGAGATAAAAGGGTTATCATTCCATTGTATATGTCTCTGATCAGACCATACTTGGACTATTGTTCTCAGATTTGGTGCTCAGGATTTGAAGGGGATAAATTAACTGTGGAAAGGGTACAAAATCAGATAACAAAGATGGTTTCAGGACTGTACAATGATAGTTATGAGGATCGGCTGAGGGAATGTGGACTGCAGAGTTTAGTGGATAGAAGAAGGAGAGGTGATATGATTGAGAATTTTAAACTGTTGAGAGGTGGTTACAGGGTTGACACTTGGGAGTTTTTTCGCTTGGTTGAACAGTGGGAAGGAGTGATGACAAGAGGCCATAATAGTGCAGATGTGTAGTGCAGCAGTTGCTCACAGATTCCTTTCGTAACTTCCATCCCTGGAAGTTACGAAAGGAATCTGTGAGCAAGAGGGTGAGGAGTGGTTTCTTTGCATGGAGGGTGGTTGAACCATGCAATGCCTTGCCTGATGGAGTGGTGAGAGCGAGAATGGTCAATGAGTTTAAGGAGTGGTATGATAGACTTTGTGTTTCTTAGGGGCAACTCCCCTCGATGAGTCTTGACAGACTTTATGTTCTTAGGATGGACCTCCCACGATGAGTCTTTTGAATCCATGGAGGACTGAATAATAATAATAATAATTATTATTATTATCTTCTATTCTAGGAGGTAAGTTAAGGTTCTTTGTGGCAGTTTAGATTACGATATCAGTGTTGCTCTAACCTGTAGGAATAAAGAAGTCATCCTTCCCACTTTTACAGGGCTTTGATAAGATTACATATGAACTATTCTGCTCAAAAATGGTTACCTGAGCATAGCAGTCCAAGCATACTGTGCTCATTTCTTTCTTTCTTCAGAAGTGAGTAATCAAGAAAATACTAAATGTAATTGCATATGCATCAGATATATACATATATTCATGGGATCGACAGGAATGACATATATTTTAAAAAGTGTGCTGTGTGTTATGTAAGTTGGGATAAGAAATGCATTTATAACTCCTTGGACTCCAAGAAGGTGTGTATAATAACAATAATTAGTCTCTCCTACAATCCCTCTTACCATCATTAAATCTCCCCCAGTTTTTGCATTTGATTCACCTATAAGTATCATCTTCATCCAGGAGGTTGACTATCATAGGTCGAGACTCATGGGTCTCTGCCTTTCCTGTATGTCTTTATCTTTTCCTTTTTGTTTCTTCTCTCTACTAAAACTTGTGGAAGACTTACAGTGTGACCAGTATATATTATTTTTCATTCCTGCATGTTCTTTATTATCTCCTCTTTTTTTGTACCCATCATTTTTGAAACTTCATTTTTCCTCTTTAGCAGCAATGAATAGGTTAGAGTTGAGGCCACGGATGTGGCCTCAACTCTAACCTCAACAGCATCCACTACCACCTGCAGTCCACCAAACCCCACCTACTCTTTTTAACCGAAACTCAAATCTCACTTCCCCCCAGCATTATTCATCTCAACCTTCCTAACTATACACTATTTAACTCCTTTTGACCCAAGGGTGGCATCTGTGCATATATTCGCTCTGACATACCCTGCCAGAGAACAACTAGCTTGGAATTACCTGACTTCAACCTTCTTTGGCTGAAGATATTCCTCCCCAACTCAGTCAAATTCATCTGCTATCTCTATCGCTCTTCTAACACCACCAATCAATCAGAGCTCTTTCATTTCCTCTCCTTAAAAGTTGATTTTCTCCAGTCCCACTTCCCAAACAGCGAAATCATCCTCCTGGGTGATTTCAACGTCCATAACACCAATTGACTTTCCTCTTCCAGTCATACAGATCATGCGGGCAGAGATGCTGAAACATCTGCAGTCACTAAGTTGTGGTCAGAATTACCCAGGGGCTTACTACATTCACTGCATATTTGGAGGGGTTATTAGTAAGGAAGAGATCTAGGATATTTGGGGAATTGTTCAAAAACCGACCAGAATACCAGATAACCCAAACCACTCCCCAAATACCCTAGATCTCTTCCTTACTAATAACCCCTCCAAATATGCAGTGAATGTAGTAAGCCCCTGGGTAATTCTGACCACAACTTAGTGCTTATCTCCTCCCCCATGCAACAAAGCCTACACAGTTACTCCCACACGAGTACTTTGGCATTATAATAGTGCCAAATAATAGTACAGGCATTCAAATCAAAGGTAAACAAGTTTCTCCTTTCACAACCCATCATCCATATACGGTACTAGCATACTACAGGTTGACCAGCCAACCACCTGTATATAGGCCCAACATTTAAAAAAAAAAAAAAAAAGCTGCTGCCAAAGAAGCCATTCTTGTCATGTTCTATTGTATAGAAAAGACTATATTTACAATTTACATTTACAATTAAATAATTTTCACTGTGGTTAATACATGTGTTTCTTTTAATTAAAGACTATATTGTTGGATCATCCTTAGTAATACATCCTGTCTTTTGATCCGCCATCTTGTTTTAACGTTGTTCTTATTAAGGTTAATTAATTGTATGTTGATTACTAAACCAAATACAGGGAAATTTCTATTATAGTGCACCACCCTATATTCAGATTAGTCTATGCAAAATAGTGGAATCAAATATTAATTAACTTTAGGAGTCTAATTTTTATATATAGGCCGAATTTGACATCAACATTTAAGGTTCCCGCTAGGTCCGATAATTTTATGTACGGTGCAGTGGAAAAGAATCAGGCTAACAACAAATTGAAATCAATAAAAACAAAACATTTAATGCAGGGTTATATAATATATACATAAGCATACTTTGGATAATGGAAAATTAACTCTGTTCAACAACTCATAACATTCACTCAACTCTTGGTATTAAACATCGAGTCTTTAAAATCTAATTTCTCCCTAATAAACAAAAATAGTTCTAAAGGTCAATATCACTGAAATTCACAGCAAATATTTTAACAATTGTATTCTCTAATTATCCCTTAGTCAGAAATCACATAGTTCAGTCAAGAGGTAGTTATCACTTTAAGGGGGAAAGACTATTAATCTTCTAGCTTTGGCTAATTTCAGCATAAACACCACAGTTAATGTTAGGATTTAACAGAAGGAGTTAATTCTTATAATTTCACTCTAAAATGCTATGAAGTACAACTGTTCTTACCGGAATAAATCCTTGCACATATTATTCACTGAAGCACACTCAAAACTTTAGTTAACTATCACACTGGAGCTACACATTTCAAAAGTAATCTTCTTTAAATTAACTTAATCTTTAATCTCAGCACATTACAAATGCAGACACACTTGCACTAGAAAAATCACTTATTCTTCATATACTACTTTGCAATAGAATCAGCCTTCCACTAATCTTCCTTGAAACTCTGGAATTCAACATTAGCTTCAGAATTCTATATCAATATTCTGAGTTGTCAATTTACATCCCGATCCTTCGTAATCTAATTACAGCACTTAATTCCTATTACTACAGCCTCTTACTTAACTCCGTGCTGCTAAAAATTTATTTCCTTATCTCTATTGTACTGTTCTGAGTGCTGTTACTGTGCTGAGTGCTCCAACTGCACTCAGTCCCTAGTTTCCCCAGTTCTAGTGCTGACTGCTTTTTGTTTACTCTCACTTTCCGTTTATACACCTTCACTCCTTTTTCCCGCCAAAACTTGTTCTCACCGTCTAGCTTATATTAATTCCATCTCATGTCCATAACTCACGTGCTACCACGCTCGCGCTTTCTACTTTTAACTCCGTCTCCATGACAACAATTAGAGCACTACATAAGCATAAGCATTACATAACATTTTACCTTTACATACAGAAATAAAATAAAAGGATATTTTTAAATTCAAATAATATACAATTAAATATGATGAACACAAATTCTTCTACTATATTAATATAGGAATAAATAAAATATTCTGAATGTTATTTTTATACAGAGTCCTTTCATTATTAATATATATCCTAGATTAAATAATTAAATAAAAAAAACTCAAAGGTAATTATATGAATAATAGTTTATAATAAGAGATTTACATTAAATAATATCTACAAATGTAGCCATTGATATGGTGGATTATGTTGGATTCTGAAGGGAGTATTAATAATTTTAATTTCTCTTCATTCAGAATCCAACAATATAAACTCTTAATCTTTCTCAGTCTAGTTTCTTTGCTTATTTCTCTAATGTTAGAGTGTTTTTTTATTCTATGCTGATTTTACAATTTCTGTAATTAGATGTTCTATAATAAGTATAGGATTCAACCTTTTCTAAAATTTTTCTCTGCTTAATATCATAGCTTTTTTTTTTTTAATGTAAGGTCATATATATATTTTTTATTTTATTTTATTATTTTTTGACTTATATATTTATTTGTTCTATAAATTTTTGCAGTTTTTTCATCTCACCTCTCAGCAATCAATACAGGATTATTAACAGCAAAGATTTCAATATTTCTTCCTCCTGTATGTACAGCCTCCAATTCTTGAATACTTAATTTTTTTACTCCTATTGTAACTACTGAACAGAAGATGACACAGCCAACAATGGGAGTAAAAAAATTAAGTATGGAAGAATATGTACTTAACTTACAGTATGTAAAGTGAAGATATATGTACCTAATTTACAGAAATGGGCTAAGGTAGTACACATACAGATTCTGGCATTTTCATGAATGTATGAAACTGTTATTGCAGGAAAAGATCAGATTATTAACTCAAATCTATACACTTCATCTAAACTAGCACTTCCAGGCAGACTTTTAAGAACATACCTGCATATCACACAAAATATATCTTGCAGAGACAGCTTAAAAGCTTAAATTTTAGGGGGTAGATGATTACTTTAGACAAGTAACTGTAAATTTTGTTTTTTAATTTTTTTTTTTAAAGATAAATAAAAGGTATATTTGTGCTTGTCAGTTGTTTTGTCAGGATTTCACAATGTTAATATATGTTAAATTCAGGTTGGCTTGGGAGAGTTTCAAAGATAATTCCTAAAAATGAAGGTCATATAATAAGCTTCAAATCTGAGCAGTGAAAATTACAGATGATAAGTGTGCAAATGTGAAGGGTATAGAGAAAATACAGGTGGGAAAGCACTTGCAGGAATGAACAAAGGTGAATAAAATATAAAACATAACATGAGAGAAGCAATGGAAAGTCAGGAAAATGATGAAGGCTGTAATCAGAGAAACAGCATGCTTATATTGAGTCCTTCACAGGACAAAGCATGAGCTCAATTGAGTGGACAGACATCTAGTGAATAGTCTAGCATAAAAGAGAAAGAAAGGAGCAGTGATGGGAAAGAGAAAGAGTATGACAAAGTAGGAGAGAGAGAAGAGAGAATCCAGTATAGTAATTCCATGATGAGAATTGTGCTTGATAAGAGGAGGATTATGAAATTTTCTAGTACAAATATTAAGGGTCTTAAGTGATGCTGTGAAATACAAAAGTGAAAGAGAGGATTTCTTTTTTGGCTTGAAAAGTGAAAATGATTTCAAAGGTGAAAAGTACTGAATGAGAGATTATATGAAAAAGCTACTGGAAGAAGCAAACAAGAAGAGCAGAGAAAGTAAAGAGAAAACCAAGAAGAAGAGCAATGATTGCAAATGTATCAATGCATGGATTGGGTAGAAAGAATGGTGTAGTTTGTAAATATATGAAGTGAATGTGATGGATGAAAGGATATGACTGATGGACTGTATTTGAATGGATGTGCAGTTAAGGATTTGGAAAAATTGTTCAGTGAGAGGCTATAAGTGCAAAATGAAGGAAATTGGAGCTTTTGGGAGGACAGGTGTGTGTGTGTGTGTGTGTGGTTGTCTTTGTATATACTCATGTGTGTGGAAATGCCCCATAAGTGAGCAAGTGAGTGTGAGAACAGGAATAATAAAAACATTATGAATACAGTTTCTCGGGTGTTAAATCTGAAGGATCATTACATGATGTAAAGGGTAGTTGTGGACTCAAGATGATATCAAGATAACACTAAGGCAGGTAGGAAATTACAGAAAATCAGTATCACAGTGGTGTAAAATATGGAAAAGTTGGTTAAGGGCAGAATTCATCAATGGGTGGCAGCAATACAATCTTACAAAACAGCTCTGTGAAGATGAGATATGTGGTAGTAATTTACTTGCTTTATATAATAAAGGGATAGTTGAACTAGACACAGGAAATGGCCACATCATGATAATCTTAGACTTTGCAAAGGCATTTGAAAGGATATGTACTCTATTATGCAAAGAGGAGTAATGATAAGTGGATAGTAAGTGGGTGACATAGATGGCTGACTAACACACATTAAAGAGTAGTATATAACAGAGGAGAATTCAAGAAAAAAGTAAATGACTAGCAGTATGTTATGGGCTCCATACTTGGAGACCCACAACTATTTAATTTGTATGTTAATGATCTGGGGAATGAAGTGAAGGGAGAATATAAAGTTTGCTGATGATGAAAAACTGGAAAGCATAGTAATTAATAAAAGTGATGTAGATGTCCTGCAGGAGAATTTAAATAGACTAGCAGTTTGGGCAAAGAATAATGGGTACAGATTTTGTTAACTTGGTTTCATGAGAACATGAAACTGGAGGAAAAGATTTGGAGGTTAATGAAAAAAATGATGAGTGGTTTGTGCAATACTTCTTATAAGACAGAGTGAAAGTTTATGGGTTCAAAGTTTCATTGGCAGGTTGAAAAGCAGGATTATGAAAGAAACACACAAGTTAATAAAGTGATTTTATAGAAAAGATTGCAGAAGAAATTTTGAGTAGATGACTGGTTGGGAGAGAACCCTGAAAGCTATGTAAGAACAATGTTACAAGAATGTGAGGACTAGATTTTTTGCACAGAGAGTGGTTTTTATTCAAAAGCTAAGAATATTGTATACATGTGTGAGTTTTTATTGCTGTGCACAAATCACTTCTTGTGTTCAGGAAAAATTAGTTCACATGGTGCAGTTGAAGCAAACTGTTGTAAATTGCCCTCTCTTCTTTTATTATCAATATAATTTAAAATTATTCACAGCAAAGTGCATATTTATGTCCTCAATGGTATTCAGAAAGAGGAAAAATTGAATTAGAGAAATGATATCACTTAAAGCAGCAGAAAGCAATAATAGAAAGAAACATGAAAAATTTAAGCTTGAGAACTAAAATGAATATGATAGAACTTGCCCCAAATTTTAGTCGTCTCACACTAAGCTCTTATCACATGATATGATACGATATGACATGACATGACAAGCTATTAATACTATTAAAAAAGGAGAAGGATTAATAATTCCTGAAGTTGAAAAATGGCTAACTGCTTGGATTAGTCATCAGACTCAAACTGTTCATATATTGTTAAACCCCAGATGAATTTCAGTGCAGGTACTGTCTATCTTTTATTATTATTATAGCACTCTACATGGAGTAAGCAGACTCATTGTGGGAGGTTCATTCAACTGACAACATATTTATCATACTGAATCTTAAAATCCTTAACATTCCTTGTATTAACAACACATTCTGGTAACGTGTTCTATTCACTGACAATTCACTATGTAAAAAATCTACTCCTCACACCCATCTTCACCACATTCTTACATAACTTAAAAGGATGGCCTCTGGTTTTTTCCCCTTTTGCTTTCTACTCTTTTTATAATCCCATCTGGATTAATTTGATAAAATCTTCTCATTAACTTATATATCTCTATCATATCATCTCTTTTCCTCCCATCCAGTCCAGTCACTCGTTTCTGGACCCTTTCCAATGTTTCCACATCACAATGAAAATCAGTTGACCAAATTTGAGCGCAATAGTTTAAGTGTGATCTGACCAGTGCTTTATACATTGGCACGACGACTTCCTTATCCCTATATGTCAGATTACTTCTTATCATAGCAGCACTATGATATGCAGTCTTTGCAACATTTCCAATATGCCCTCTAAACTTCTGTCTACTGTCAACCATCACTCTCAAATCTCATCCACTTCCTGCAGTATGGCACCATCAAGAATTAGAACTAATTATTTTCGGTATTAACCCACATACAAAGATGTCAAATGGAAACTATGTTTTAATTTGATTAGTTTCGTGAAAAACATTGTTTCACGTCATCAGGAAAGAGCACAAATAAATTAAAAAAAAAAACTAGAAGGAAAGTAATAACTGTTAACATTTCTAGTGAAAAATATCTGAAAATTTTTAAACTATGGAAAGCATGCGTTACATTGGCTGCAAGTTTGTGGGGTACACTACTGGTAAATGCAAGTGTGTTGCGATGGACTAAGGATCCACCAGTAATGTACAGCTACCCACAAATCAGAAGCCAGCATAACAGTGAATAAATGTTGAAAGGTTATTTTTCACTTAGTTAGACTATAATAAATTTAGTTTAATCCTTTATCCAAGTGTGAGCAAACAAAGTTTGCACCTGAATGTATCTTCAGGACTGGGGTAAGGTAGTACAACACCGGGCAACTCGTTGCAAAGATGGACCAAGCTAACATCACTCCTATCTCAGTATCTCCCATAATGCAAAACACATCTCCGTGCGGATATGTATAATGTTATGCATTAAGGGAAGGGCCACTACCCAGACTAGTTTCGACCTTTATCGAGGTCTCTTCAGTGGGAGCCAGGCGCAGATGTGGAGATACCAGGCAGAAGCAATAGCATGGTCATCTCTACCTATAGGAGTTGCCAAAAAGTGTGCCACCTTTTTATTAAATTACTCTGGATTTAGAGAAAGATGTTGAAAGTTTATTTTTCACTTGGTTAGACTATAATAAATTTAGTTTAATCCTTTATCCTTACTTTTTCCTTAATTCTTAATCCTTAATTTAATAAAAAGGTGGCACACCTTTTGGCAACTCCTATAGGTAGAGATGACCTTGCTATTGCTTCTGCCTGGTATCTCCACGTCTGGGCCTGGTTCCCACTGAAGAGACCTCAATAAAGGTCGAAACTACTCTGGGTAGGCCCTTCCCTTAATGCGTAACATTATACATATCCGCAAGGAGATGTGTTTTGCATTATGGGAGATACTGAGATAGGAGTGATGTTAGCTTGGTCCACCTTTGGAACGAGTTTCCCAGTGTTGTACTACCTTACCCCAGTCCTGAAGATACTTTCAGGTGCAAACTTTGTTTGCTCACACTTGGATAAAGGATTAAACTAAATTTATTATAGTGAATAAATGCTTTACCATATTTTTCATGGAATGTTAACTATTATTACTTTCCTTCTATTTTTTTTAATTTATTCATGCCATTTCCTGATGAAGTGAAGCAATTTTTCACGAAACTAGTCAAATTAAAACATAGTTTCTATTTGACATCTTGTGTGTGGTTTAATACCATAAATAATTGTCCTTTTTCCACATAGCCCCACACAATGAGACTTTTCTAAGAATGCTTATGCTATTCAGAACAGTGACATCTATATTTATCTATTTATTTATCTGTCTACACACACACACACACACACACACACACACACACACACACACACACACACACACACACACACACACACACACAGTGGATTACATTTAATCGGGCCACATTGGAAATAGTGAAATTTGCCCCAATTAAGCAGCTGCACGTCGAGAGTTTAAAAGGTGTATGTATGGTACACATAATTCAAGTATAGAGAAGATTTTCGTTTAGTGAGTAGAAAAATTACTAATTTATAAACTTAAAAATTTGCTTTACTTAGAGTAAAATATTTGCCATAAAAATAAGTTCATTTATATACATATTAAACATGCATGCAGTTCTTAGCAGTTAATGATGTGGTCAGTACAGTATTTAGTGCAGATATAGCATTGCCTTCATGCATGAAATAGAGTTGTAATTTAGTAATAAACTTTCTAGCTCTCGGGGTTTCTAGTTCAAGATTGGGAATGTCAGCTTCATCTTTTTTTGTTCTTCTAATGTTTTCTGGTGTTATTTTCTACACAATTCCCTCATCAAAGACCTCATTTTCATTATAGTACTGGTGACTACCATCAATGGATGCAAACTCTTCACAGTTTCTGATGCAGTTCATGTTTAATGAGATGTCATTTTCACTATTCGCCATATATGGCATATTCATGACCAAATGCTTAAAACTACATTGAGCAAAACAGTTTTGAATGGTCTAATTGCTTATCAGCCATAAACTGTATTGTCTGTAAAAGATTAACTTTTGCACTAACATCCTTAAGTATTATCAAGCACCAGTAAAATTTTTCTTGATTTCTATTGTAATTTCCTTGTCCCAACTCATAAGCCAATTCTTCAAAAATTTAGATGTCATCCATGCATTTTTGTTCACATGGTACTGATCCAGACATGTATCTTGATTATAACAAGATACACTAAAACCATCTGATGTGGCACAATAAAATATCCCTGTTTCATCAGTATTGCAGATGCCATCAACACTACATTTTTTAAGCAAGATAACATAATTTTTCTAACACTCCATGTGATAGAGATTACTGACTAGCACAATTAAACAGCATTGTGTCCCAAATAAATGAAGCAGATTCTTGTTATCTTCTCATTTTATTTTTGTTCTCTCAGACTCGTCCCAATAAAATGGCTATCCTGATTAACTAGTGGACCAATTAACTAGAATCTACTGAATATACTGTATAAACACCCCCCCCCCTACATAATGTGTGTGTGATTTATAACTGAGTCAATTTAGCACAATTACATAGCATGTGTTTTTTTTTTGGAATAGGATAGCTCTAGAGCACAATGTTTGAGAACCATTGGAGAGACACCATCAGAACAAGAAGTTTTTTTTAGTGATCAATTTATTTAGTAGTATTCTGATGTTGTTTTGTCAAAAAAACTACAGGAGGCACATGGTGCATGAATTCCAGTATGGTTAGAGGCAATTTCCCTTGGTCATCCAAGCAGAAATTCAAGGAAAATAGTGATGCTAGGAGGTCAGCTTTATCTCTGGATGAAGTAACAGTGTTACCCTCAGGATGAGTGAGAGAGAGAGAGAGGTAGAAGTACAGGTAAGCAGGAGTGTATCCATTGGCATTTGCAAGGGCCCGGAAGGCTTGGCTTCCATGCGGAAGAAGGCAAGTTTTCTTCTTGTCAATCTTTAAAATTTGATTTGGATCTGCTGATGATTGCTTTACATTTTTTAAAAAAAATTTTTTTTGCATGCTTTATTATACATGGACTATGAAGTTGAATTTCTTAATGTACGTGACCTGCAACAATTTTGGTGAGGATAATTTCTGTGACTTGATCAAAGTGGGTGTTAGGATTGGATGAGCTACCGCAATAGTCAGACCATGGAAAGGAGGAGAAGTTCTGGAGGTCATCCCAATTGGCACCTTTGTAATGCCAGAGGATGTGAGGTTGGGAATGGTTTTGAGAAACAGAATTTTGTGAGAGGGGGAGACTTGCACAAGATTGTGGCCTGAGTTGCCAAGAAGTGACCTCTACAATGTATCCAGAAGGAGAGCTGGTTACAAAGAGCTCCAGGGTATTTGAAGAGTGAAAAAGGTTACCAGGAATTAGAGTAGGTAGATGTATGATTTGCATCAGGCCATTACCTATAGTAAAGATTTCTGCTTCTTGTTCAATTTGGTTGGTGTTGTTGGAAATAAAAAGCCAGTTGTAACTGTGGATGTTGAGGTAATCTAAAAAGATGATCTCACTATTTGGATAGCTGGACTGCAGATAGTTGATTTTCGTGGAAAGGAATGTGATGAGGTCTGAGTGGTAATCAGTGTTTGGAGACTAGTAAAGGCAATAAATGAATGATATTAAATTAGGCAAAGAAACTATCAGCCAGAGAAAGTCAAAAGCAGTGGATTCTAAATTAGTCATTCTCTAACAGGCTATATCTGCTCTCCAGCCAGAAGGTTGTGGGTTCGAATCTTGCATTGGGCATGGATTTGTGATTGTCTGTGAAAATACTAGTGGTGGTGGTGGTGGGCAATAGATGGCATTCATGTAGATGATATGGTTCGCTGTAGTTGGTGTCATCTAGTTGGTGGATTGAGTGGTGGAGACGGAGAGCTGTAGAGTAGGTGCCCTCCCTCAATGAGTCTTTGGATTCATTGGAGGTGTCATGTAATAATAACAATACTATCAGATCTCACAAAGGCACAGGTGCTACTCTTGTAGTGAAATGAATCACGAAGTGTATAGTTTGGATATTGGAGGTGGACAGTAATGGATGTAGCTGTAATCTGGGTTTCTGTCAGGAGTAAGATGTCTGGTCTGGAAGATTGCAAGTGATGGTGAACTTCATTTATGTTGGGATTATTTTAATTGCAAGTGAGTTTTTATTGAGGAGATTCTGGCTTGGTTTGTAGGTTGTGATGTATCATTTTATGTTGGGATTATTTTAAGAGGGAAATTCATTTTTGTTGCAGTGTCACTATCACTGTAAGATTCTTCATATTTAGTCATGGTTAGATGAAAAGATACAGTGGGAATGTACAGTGAGAGGAGACAGACTGTTAGACATGACATCCATACAGAGAGAGACAAGTCTTCATGCTACAATGTGGCCTTGATAGTAAATTCTACATACAACTAGTAAGATCCACTCTGTCAGGCACAACCTGACAGAATACATTGCAACAAGATTATATGCCAGTTGGCTTGGAAGCCTCCTGATGCATTGCTGACAAGTTCAGGCCCATGCACAACTGGTGGCCAGCCTGTAGCATCACCATTTTAACCGATCTGCCCTTGAAATGTAGGAAGTTATGAGTCTAAGTATGTTTGGCATGACTTAGAAGGGTATCATTCTCAATGCTTGAAGAAGAGGGGGGGGGGGGAAGAAACAGGAATCCCTGCTCTGGAGACCAAACATAGCAGAGATCATCTCCAATAAGCCAATTAGTGTATTTCACCAGGAGATGAAGGTCATCTGTCACCTAGTAACACAGGTATCCCTTGCTTAACACGGTTTTTCTTAACATGGGATTCGATTAGCACGGCGGAATTAATTGCAACAATCCCTTTATATACGTGGCAAGAATTTTAATTAACGCACCTTTAAATGTACCAAAATTCCACCAAATACGACATCATTGCTACAGCCCATGGACAGAACATAACTGCAACTTTCAAAGCCTATTTTCTTAAAAAGACATTCTCGCAAGTAGTAGAAACAACAATGGGAAAAAACGCGATTAGGCTCCAAGAATTTTAGAAAAATGTTAATATTAAACACGCAGTTGAAAACATTCATGACTCATGGGAGCAGTGTCTTCTAGCTGTATGAGAGATGTTTGGAAAACCTTTTGCAGAATGCGCTAATGACTTAAGGTGTTTTCAAAATCCTGTAACACAACGTGGTTGAAGAAATTGTTGCAATTGGTGAAGATATTGGTTTTGATGGTGTTGATTTAGAAGATGCTAAATAATTATTGGATTCAAATTCAAAAGATTTCAGTTGCAAAGATCATCTTGAAATTGAACAACAATGTGCATATGAAGACAACAAACAAATGGAATATGACGATGAGGTTCCAAAGGAGATAACAATTAAAGAACTGGATGCAATATCTCAGTTTAGAATCGCTTAAGCAGAAGTAATGGATATGGATCCAGATGCTAATCGAAGAATGCTTATTTGCCGAGGTCTAGAGAGTCATTTTGCTTGTTATCATAGAACTTATGCTGATAGGAAAAAACTAAAACTGTTCAAATGACTCTTGATAACTTATTTTGATAAAAAAAAGTGCAGTAACTAATGTAGGTACAAGCATTTATTAAACATTTACTTCGCATTCATTTTTTATCTTTCCTAAACGAGTACCATAAAAAACGAACTATTAATACAGTAATTGATCATGGACGAATTGTATTTTTTACCATTGATTATTATATTTGATTAAAGCAATTTTGATATACGCAGTAACATCCAGGGATTAATTAAACACGTTAATCAAGGGATACCTGTACTTGGTGATACTTGCCTAGCTGGCAAGCAACTAGGCAAGTATCCCTTTGAAAAATACTCGTTGGTTTCACCAGAGTCCTTTTTATTAAAAGAGGCCACACCACACAAAGGTGTGGTTGATTTGACAGGTAGAGCCTGCAAGGAACTGCAAAAAGCTGAATTGATTAATATTTATTTGAAATATTCTTATACATGCTATTATGCCATACCTAGTGAAAGCCATCCTGAATGAGCAGTGGAAATCTACTGAAATCCAATACTAAAATTTGGTGAGTTTCTGTATTTTTGAGTGAAAAAATATTGTGATTTTATATCTACTAGGTTTTATTATTAGAGTTCATTCCAGCAGATATAATGCATATCATATCAAGAAAGTAGTGATATTAATTTTCTTTAAACAATAACATATGCTACAGAAAGCACTGCAGAATGCTGAATTTTTTCCTTACCTGTGGAGTCTTGTCATTGTAGAAGATATAATAAAACTGAGGAATAACAAAGGCAATATTCTGTATAAAAAAATAAAAAAAATATATAATTCAAAATTAAACTAATGAATGCATCACACAGATGAAATCTTAGCTCAGTATTAACACCTACAGAAAACACATTGTTCCAATAAAGAACACTTTTTTAATATATATATATTGAAGGTCACACCATAAAAAGAAAGTCTGAAAACCTATTGTACATTATTATTATTATCATCAACAAACCTCCATGGAGTCAAGAGACTCATTGTGGGTGGTTCACTCTCACATGCACAGCTAATCATACTTTGATTTTAATGCATTCACTGTACCTGCACTAATCACACTCTCAGGCAATGCATTCCAATCACCTACCACTCCCCATGCAAAAAATCGACTCCTCAACCCCCTTGGTCACACCCACCTTATTACAGCTTCCAGGGATGGCCTCTCATTCTCCCCTCTCTCCAGATATACTATGAAAAATCTTGTCAATTACCAGACAATGCTAATCTGGTAATTATCCCTTAACAACTTATATGTCTTGATCTTGTCTCCCCCTCTTCTATCCACTAGGCTCTATAATTTGCATTCTCTCGATCTGTCCTCATATTCCACATTCCAAAGACCAGAAACCAACTTAGTGAATCATATCTAGACCCTCCCCAACATCTCATTATCCTTTTGAAAACCTGCCGATCAAATTTGTGCACAGTAATCCATGTATGGCCTGATCAAAGACATGTACAATGGAATCAAAACATCTTTACTTCTACACATCACTGTTCTCTGCATCATTCCAATAATTGTGTTGTCCACACAATTTTAGCAAAATATCTATGAAATTTCAAGTCCCTATCTACCATAACCGCCAAATCTTTCACCTCCTTCACCTCTTCTAAAATATCTCCACCAATCCTATACTCTGCATTACATCGTTGCTTCCCAAATTTTAAAACTTCACACTTTGCAAAATTAGACTGACATCTCCACACATACACACACTAGCCCATTCAGACAGTCTATTTAGATCCTCTTGCAAAGTTTTAACATCTGCTCTACTTCTTATAACTCTCCCCAACTTTGCATCATCAAACAACAGTATATCAGTGTAGTTGGTGGATTGAGTGGTGGAGGTGGAGAGTTACAGAGTAGATGTCCTCTTTCGATGAGTCTTTGGATTCCTTGGAGGTGTCATGTAATAATAATAATAATATCAGATCTCATGAAGGCACCTGTGAGATCTGATATTCTAAGATCTCACTCCCCCCCCCCCATACACAACCTGCTGATTCCTATCAGACAGCCAATTTCTAATCCAACCCCCATCTGTTCCAATTCAATTACTAGTTTGTCATATATTGGTACTATGAATTAGTGAAGGATTAATTAATCTGGAAATCCTGCTTCACAGACTAAATGTCATTGTGAGTGGGGTTTCACACTTATCTCCAGTTGGTGAGAATGAACATGAAGTGATCACATGAGTTGTAGTTAGCCATATGAAGGTGTGTGTGAAGAAAGGATGTATGTGGAAGTACAAGGTTAGTGATTATAACAAGCTTAGGAGACAGCTTGGAGCTATAGCATGGAATCAGAAATTGAGAGGTAAGGAAATAAATGCTGCTTGGGAACTGACAAAGAAATACATAACAGTATCAATGTGAGTGCGGAATGTATTCCAAAGGTCAAACGACTGAATCAAGTAAGTGCTAAAATGAATGAATAAGGGGAATTATGCATGAAATCTGAATGAAGAAGGCACGTTGGAAGATCACAAAATGAATAATATTAATTGCTAATTGCATGAAAAGTATAAGAGCAGACCAAGAAAGTGAGTTGGTTGGTAAATACAACAAATGTTGCAGTATAATCAAGAATTATCAAATCAGGCCAAGAAAATCTCTAGAGTTTCGAAATGTGGCAAGTAGAGAGAAGAATGATTATGATAAGATGATGTCAATGGATGAAAGTGGAAGATTATAACTGATGAACAGGACATTGTCGAGGTATTCAGTGAGCAGTTCATCAAAGTGTGGAATTAGAAGTTCAAGTGTAGAGAATGAAATGTGAGATAATAGATAATAATAATTATTATTATTATTCCTGACACCTCCAATGAGTCCGAAGACTCATCACGGGAGGACACCTACAACTGTCTCAACCACTACACCGAACCTCTACTACGAATTGTCTCCATCAACGACATCTACCGCCCACCTCCACCACCACCACCACAACTGGTATTCTATGTCTGTAAATCGAGTGTGTTCTGAAGAGCCAATTTGTCTGTATGCGGGATGAAAAATCCAAGTTTCTGGGAGAAAAAAACCCTGCTACCTCCGTATGAGATCGGCCAACTCACCTTCGATTGAAAATCGTCCAGATAAAGATTCCTCCCATCGCGACGAGAATCGAACTTAGGCCTATTCCAATCGAAGGGAGCAATGTCCGTCATTCTTCCAATTGTGCTACGAGGTGCTTGATGATGATGATGGATAATAAAGAAAACTCGGACGAGGTTATAAGTGAGCCAATTAAGATAGGTGTAAAATGGATGAATCAAGGGATTAAGTATCAAATCTGAAAGAAGAAGCGACTTTTGAGGCAGCACAAGATGAATAATAGTAATAATCAGTTGCATGAAGGGAATAGAGCAGGCCAGGAATAGTGACTTGGTTGGTAAGAACAACAAAAGTAGAGTACAAGCAGAAATTAGAAAAATCAGGCCAACAAGAAAAACCCTTGTGAGTTGTTATTTTTTTAACTGATGAACAGGACACAGTCAAGGCATTCTCTGAGCAGTTCATCAAAGTGGTTCATCCTCAGTGTAAAATTAGAAGCTCAAAAGTAGAAAATGAAATGTGAGGGGACTTAATGGTGGGCAAGCAAGAGGTATGTGAGGAGATAAGTAAGCTAGATGTCAATAAGGCAACAGAACTTGATGACATATCACCAAGTGTCTTAAGGGAATGTTCCAAGGAGTAAACATCAGCCTTGGTCTACCTGCTTAACAAGATTCCTGCAACAGTGCAAATCCCAAAGGAGGTGATAAGACTAAGGCAAAAAATTATAGGCAAATCTGTATATCTAAGAAGGCCTGTGTAGTTCAGTAGAAGTGGCATTTGCATTCTGCAGCACTTGACCGCACAAAGGAAGACATAAGTTCGAGTCTAGTCGCCGACTGGAGGAATTTTTTCTAAGCCTTTTTTCGACCAGTTCCCGAGTTAGTCAATCTCTGGCACGGGCAAGCAGGTTTTTTCTCCTGGAAACTCAGGTATTTTGTCCCGTAAACTCAAGAAAATCGGCAGTCGAACCCACACTATTTTCAGACATTAAAAATATTGTGTTAGGGTTAGGGACCACAAGATGGCGGCACTTATCAACTGCATTCTTCACTGCGCACCAATTAATTAGTGATAGCCTTGGGCTAACTATCCCTGATTGGCTACCAGTGGAGATTGAACTGCCCACTCAGTCTCCAAAAGTTAGATAGCAAGGCTGTTTTAAGCCTTGCCTACTCCCTATATGGAAACAAAAAAGCATTAGCTGATTTTTTTTTTCTTCTTCTGTATATCTAGAGTAAAGGTACTGAAGAGGTTAATGAGCTAGGATACAAAAGTGGGTTGATAACAGCAGTATTCTCTGTGCTTGTCAGCATAGGTTTGTTAAAGGGCAGTCATGTTTCACCAACTTATGTACTATAACAAGGTGAAAAATGTACTGGACAAGAGAGATATGCATATTCAGTGATATCTTAGATTTTGCAAAGGCTTTTGATAGATTGCTGCATAACTAAACTGGAACACAAGGAATGGATGATAGATTAGTGAGTTGAATAGGCAGCTGGCTCTCAGATAAGTATCAGCAAGTGGGGTATGGGAATACAGTACCCGAGAAGAGGAAAGATACGCGTGGTGTGTATGCCACAAGGGTCTATTTTGGGACCATTGTTATTTCACTTGCATATTAATGATATCAGGATAGGTTTAATTAGAGATATGTAACTGCTTGCAGGTGATGTGAAACTAGAGAGTGACAAGGAATCAAGCAGATGCTATGGCTTTACAGGAGGAATTAAACCCTTTGTATGGTTTGGCAAGAGTATGGAACTGTCAGTTCAATGTTGCAAAGTGTAAGGTTCTGAAATTTGGTAAGTAACAAAAGGATGCAAAGTACACACTTGGTTTTTTCAACACACGAAATTTTGGAGGAGGTTGAGGAAATAAGAGACCTTGGAATGGTGGTGACAGGTATCTGAAGTTAAAAAGTCATATTGCACAAGTGTCACATCAGATTATGGTAATGATGCAGAGATTCTGGTTCCATTGTATAAAGCCTTGACGAAGCATCATATGGATTTGGTCAGTGGTTTTCATGGTGATGATATACTGGAAAGAGTCCAGAGAAGATTGATTAATGTTGTAACTGGTCATTGGGATGCGGGATAGGAGGTCAGTATTGCCTAAAATCTTCACTGTTCACTTGGAAAGGAAAATTTTACTACCAAATATATGTCTTGCAATAGGCTCACCTCTACTGCTTTCTATTGCCAGTTTATATATGGAAAAATGTGAAGAATCAGCTGTAGAACAGGCAACCTTAAAACCATATGTATGGTGGAGATATGCAGATGACATCTTTATCATCTGGAAACACACCCAGAAAGACCTGGAAGATTTTCTATATTTTCTGAATAATCGACATCTGAAAATAAAATTCACATCAGAAGTAGAAAAGAATGGGAAATTACAATTCCTAGACATCCTTGTCAACAAAAACATTGTTGGAGGATTATCGTTAGAAGGCTATAGGAAAGAAACCCACACAGACAGGTACCTACAAGCAAGCTCATTCCATCCCCCTCAATAAAATTTTCAAGGTATAATCAAAACCTTGAAAAACAGAGCTATAAATATACTAAAAAATGATGACATCAAATGAAAACAAGAACTTCAAATCCTATTTCATCAATTTCACCAAAATGGATACTCAAAAAAAAAAAAAAAAACTAATGAAACGTTTATTTTCTGATGAACCACCCAGCGATAACACAGAAATTAATTACAACGGCACGGTATCTGTTCCATACATTGGCAATACATCAAGAAAAACAGCCGGGCAGTCAACATCATAACAGCCTTCAAACCACTAAACACCTTATGAAGCTTTCTATGTTCCCCTAAAGACAAAGTTTCATTTTATAAACGTCTGGGTGTGCACAAGATTCTGTGCTCTTGTATAGATATATAATTAGGTTAGACTGGGAGAAGTTTTGAAAACAAAAATCATGTGGGTGACATTGAAACCAAATGGGAAGAAAAAAGCAGACTCGTAGCGTACATCCTCAAGGAACATCACACATAAATTGGCACGCATCCACTAAGCCATATTTAGAAAAGAATTACTTCAACAGGTTGTTGAAGGAGTCCTCTGAGGTCATTTGCTCAAAAGGCACACTAAATAGAAATCAAAATGATCCTTCATGACATCTGGAAGTCACTAATTAACATGTAAAATTAAAGACATATCCTAGGCCAGCAATCAGAAACAGAGTTCACACAACAATGGAGAGACTGCACATAACATGCCTAATGATACTCGTGATTAGATTATTATTCCAGTCTTTTCAACTATAGATATTAATTGCTGTTGGAAAATGTTTAATTTTTTGCCATTTTTTTTTTTTTTTTTATGTTAAGTAACTTCCTGGTGATGTTGTTAGTCATAAGGACAGCAAAACATGTAAACATGTAGAGCAAATACATCTAGTATAAATAAACAATTGCATATGAGTTAAAAACCTGGTTATTATGAATCGAACAAAAATTCAACAACAAAAAAAAAAAAAAAAAAGTTCGGCTTCACCAAGATCTAGGGCAGTGGTCGCCAAAGGGGTCGATATGACATTGTTAGTGGTCGATTCGGGCTCAGGGTTGAATGGGGGTCAACAGAAAAATATAAGACATCATTGTATGGGTAATATTTAATTCGGTTAACTTGGATTACCTCCATGACAAAAGACATGGAGGTAATGACAATGCAATTAAGAGTGAATCGTGGGATCAGTACCTCCATCTTACAGGTCCATGAATAGGACCTGTAAGATGGAGTAAGGTCATGAAAATAGTACTGAGGCCAATCAAGTAGGCCAAAATTATGTACTTACCAATAAACGGATGTTGGTGGTTCCTGCCGGCCGGTGTAGTGGGAGCGAGATTGCAACACGTGTGTGGTTCTTATTTACTGATACTTAGAAGTATTTGATCCCAGTCTCATTTTTGCACATCGACATACAAGTAAGCATTAATGTTCTAAAATTCATCAACATACATATTATAATTCAATCGTTATTTATTCACAAACTAAACTTCTCTATGTTGAAGAGTTGAGCAGCGCTAGTAGTAATACCAGTGATATTAATACCAATAGTTTATTAATATCACTAGTAATACCAGTGATATTACTAGTGATAGTAATAGTAGTAGTAATAGTAATATAATAATATATACTATATTATACATACAATAAACACTGTAACTATAAAATAAACAATCTAAAAACTCACATAAGCGTCTTTTTTTGCTTGTCCTATTATAATTACGTAATAGTAAAATATAGGGGGTCGATAACAAGTCAAAAAACTCTTGAAGGGGTCGACGGGCAAATAACTTTGGTGAACCCTGATCTAGGGTATTAACATAAATATAGACAATACACACCACCACCACTTACAAACAACAGCAGGTTTAATGTTTGTAAGTGGTGGTGGCTCTGTTATTTCTAACAGTCTCAAGTGGCAGCAACAATAATTACTGTTTAACCCTATGTCACTGCAGAATTCAGTGCAGCTGTGAATCCCAAACCTATTTGGATCTTTTTGATTACTAACCTCTGAAGCTTGATTTTCAGGTATAAACAACAGTGAGGATGCCTTTCTTTAGAACTTCCATATAAACTTGCTTTCATTCTTCAATTTCAATGAATATGATGGAAGAAATGTCAAGAAATGTGTGTGTTCGATTACTGTAAGGAATTATATAACACTCCCAACTGCCAACATAATCCACACAATTCCCTCAACACACTTGACTATTTCTCAATAAGGAAATCTTGGACAAGTTTTCTTCATTGTCAACATCATCAAATTGCTGATATACATACTCCCAAAGGAAAAGTTACATCATTACTAACTTCCTATCGGTTAATATTATCACACCTCTCCAATATTATCAGATCCTATATTTCTGTCTTCTAAGGCACATTTTACTATATCAATCCACCTAGATCTTGGTCTTCCTCTAGGTTTTTTTTTTTCCCTGCCAAAGAACACTGTTTTGCTAAGCTTTCTTCTCCCATTTTGTTTAAGTGGCTATACCACCTGAAATTAGCTCTGCAAACCCATTCCTGAATGCTAAGTTTTTTGAGTTCTTTCCTAATATCCTCAATTTTAATATGATACCATCATTGATGCATGTATTCACTCCTCTAATTTTTCTCAGAACTACTGTGTCTGTGGTCTCCAGCCTTTGATCAAATGTTTCATTTCAAACCCAGCTCTTAAATTAATAGGTTAAACTGGTTTGAACACTGCCCTGTATACAACTAGTTCAGTATTTTAAATAATTTCTCTCTTATTCCATATAAATTTATTCAGTTGACTTCCAATCATACTAGCTTTTGATAATTCTGTTTGTCTATTTTCATATTTGATTTGCCATCGTCATTAAAAATTGTGCTTAAAAGCTGAAAGGTTTTACTTGTTCTATAGGTTCTCCATTCAGGATTCAGCTGATAATTTCACTGTTTCAGCATTTTTTTCCATGGTCTGTTTTGTTTATTGCTGATTTCCATATCAAATTTATTACAAATTTATTAATATAACAACAATTTATTACTTGTACTAAATAAATCCCTCTCAGGGGACCCTGTAACCCCTGTAACCCCTGGGTGGCGGATAGGGGAGCCCACCATGTGTGTTATACACACACATGGTGGGCTCCCCTAAGGTTAAAGTAAGTGGGTCTTCCTCAAAGTAGAAGAAGGAGAGGATAGATCCAGCTAGGGGTCCATGGGAGTGCTGCTTCCCTTACAATCAAGATGATTGCCCCTTATGGCCCTGTTGGTCCATGAGTCCTTATTCAGTATATTCGGACCACCCCACCATATATTACTTTATGACCCTTGTGCTATTAGAGTACTCGAGGGCCATGGGGTCTTTTCATTTCTGGCCTTACAACTATGTCCTCTCTATAAACCTTACTATATTTCTTCTATAATCTACCCTTTCCCCTTCAATATACCCTATTCCTCCTATGGGTTTAAATTCGGAAGAAGGTGAGTTCAGAAACCTTAAGGTAGCAGCCCTACCACTGAACTATTCCATCGTCAGGCTAGTCCCCTAACATGGAGAACATAACCATACTTGTAAGCTAACAGAAAAAGATAATCGGATTGAATCTATGGGAAACGACCCTGGAATGGAAAAGGGAAAATGAAAATGGAAACGAAAAATATAATACACATAGCAAACTGGAATGTAAGAGGAATAGCATATAAAGAAATAGAATTAGACCAGTTATTACATGAAAGAAATTTTAAAATAGCAGTAATCACTGAAACAAAAAAGAAATTAAAAGGAACCATCAGAACTGAAAATTTTAATGTGATATACAGTGGAGTCGACAGAGACCAAAGAGCACAAGCAGGAGTCATGATTTGGATTCATAACTCCCTTTCAAAACAGTTAAAACATTATAAATTATGGAATGAAAGAATAATAGAAGCTAGAATAAAAATAGATAGAGGCTATTTAACAATAATTGGTTTATATGCCCCAGAAGAAGGAAGAGAACAGGATAATATTGATTTTTATAATCAGATACAAAACATATATAATAAAATAAATAAAAATGATTACATAATTTTAGCAGGAGACTTAAATGCAAGAATTGGAAACATGAAAATTAATAATAATATAGGAATACATGGAGAACACACTCTAAACAGAAATGGTAAAAAATTGATTGACTTTGTAGTTTATAATAACCTAAAAATAATGAATTCCTTCTATAAACATAAAGACATACATAAATATACTTGGGCAGCAAGAGGATGGAAATCAATATTAGATTACTTCATATTAAATGAAAAGACATCAAAATTTTCACTAGATGTTAGAGTTCACAGAAGATATGAAATAAGCAGTGACCACTTCCTTGTTAAAATAAAATTAAGATTACCACCTAAATGGCTACAAGTAACAAGAACAGAAAGAAAAATTGAAACATTTGTTTATAAAACTAGACTATTGAATGACACAAATGTACAATGGCTATATGAACAAAGAATTAACCCGTATCTAGATAAAATAAAACAAAATGAAGAAATAGAAATAGAATGGCTTAATATAAAAACGATACTAAAGGCAGCAGCAAATGAAAGCTTAGGAAAGACCAAAAAATTCAATAAAAGAAAAAACTGAAGATCTGGGATGATACAATCAAAGAAATAATCAAAAAGAAAAAAGAAGCCTATCACAAATGGTTAAGCAGTAAAAGATTAGAAGATGAAATAGAATATAAAAGAATAAGAGCCATAGCTAAAAGAGAAGTCAGAAAAAGACAGAGAATCATGGAATAAATTTGTTTCTAATTTAGAACATGATTTATATAAAATAAGACCCAATGTATATAATATTTTGAAACACCTAAATGCAGATACCAAAGAAAACATAAAATTAAACACTGAATTGAAATTAGAAGAATTTCTAAATTACTACACAGAACTGTGGACAGACAATATTTTAAAAAAGACAACTGGCAAACAATTAACGAAAATGAAAAGGAAATAACTGAAGAAGAATTAGAAATCAGCCTGAAAGAAACAAGAAACGGAAAATCACCTGGAGAAGATAAGCTAGGTTCAGAACTATATAAATACGCAGGAACTACATTCAAAGAAAGACTCTTATTATTTTTAAATAAAATTTACTCAACTGGTATTCCCCCAATAGAATGGAAAAAAGCAATTGTAATTCCTATCTTTAAAAAAGGTAATAGAGATGACCCTAAAAACTATAGAGGTATCAGTATACTAAATTCCTGTTACAAAATATATAGCAGAATCTTAAATAACAAACTAATGAAATATTCCGAAAATTTTATTTTAGAAGCACAGAATGGATTTAGAAAAGGACGATCATGTATAGACCCAGCCTTCTGCCTAAAATTAATAGTAGAGAAAAGAAGAGAATATAATTTAGAAACACATATTGCATTTATTGACTTTGAAAAAGCATTTGACAAAGTTAAAAGAAACATATTATTTAACATATTAAAAGAAAGACAAATACCAAATAATATCCTAAAAGCTGTCACAAGTATATATGAAAATAATCAAATACAAATAAGATTAAATCATAAGCTATCATATACAAGAGAGATAAACCAAGGGGTCCGACAGGGATGTCCCCTCTCAGCAACTCTTTTTAATATCTACTTAAATGAAATAATAATAAAATAGATAAAAATTTACATCAAGGAATTAAACTTTCACCTACAGTTAACTTAAACACTCTCCTCTTTGTAGACGACCAAATAATAATTACAAATTCTGAAGATAACTTACAGAAAGCTATTTTAAATCTAAATGAGATATCCAAAGATTATGGTATGATAATATCAACGGAAAAATCAAAAACTATGGCCTTTAAAGGACAAGATCCAGCAAGAACTAAAATAGTATTAGATAACAAGATCTTAGATCAGGTGAATTCATTTAACTACCTAGGATGTATGATCACTTATGAAAATGAAAAAGATATAAACATAAAAATTGCAAAATATTTAAAAATAACAGGAGTAATTAACTCTATATTTAAACCAAACCTAGTTCAAAAACAAACCAGGCTAAAAGTATACAATACGTTAGCACTACCGGTCTTAATGTATGGAAGCGAAATCTGGACAATAAAACAAAAAGACAAACAAAGATTAACAACAGCAGAAATGAAGTTTATGAGAAAAACTGCAAAGTATACCCCATTTGATCACAACAGAAACAAAGATATTATGAAAGAATTAAACCAAGAACCAGTAATTGAAAAAATTAAAAAATATAAACATAGATGGATGGAACACGTTCAAAGAATGAAAACAGAAAGATTACCAAAACAAGCCTTAAAGTACAAGCCATTAGGAAAAAGAAAACCAGGACGTCCTCTTAAACGATTCAACGATGACTTCTAAGGCCGGAACAGGCCATACTAGGCCTAAATCCTTGATACGTATGATGATGATGATGACTAAATATATCCAGTACAAGTTTACAAGATATTATTCAATATCTTGTAAACTTGTACTGGATTTATTTAGGAGGATAGCATCATTGCATAAAGTAAAGAGCTGAGATTAACAAAGCCAATTTTGATATCAGGTTTAATGCCATCATCCTTCATAATGTGATCCATTATACACTGAGTAGCAAAATTCCTTTGCAATTCTCACATTCATTTATTTCTCTTTATTATTATTATTTTACAGCATCTACACAGAGTTCAGAGACTTATCATGGGGTGGGGGGATCCAAATGAACCATTATACACACAAATCCTATCATACCTCTCCTTGAATCCATTCACTATCAGTGAACTTGCAACAAATTCTGAAAATCCATTTCACTCTCCACTCTCTCTATGCAAAAAATCTGGCCTGCACACCTCACTACTAATACTCTTACACAATTTCCATGGATGGCCCCTAGTTCTCTGACTATTTGTCATATATTGAAAAATTTCTCTTGCATCAATTTTATAAAACCCCTTTAATATCTTAAAGGTTTCTATCATGTCCTCTCTTTTCCTCCTATCAACTAAACTGTACAACCCACAAACCTTCAACCCATCTTCATAGGGAGTATTTCACATAACTGTCACCATCTTGGTAACTTGTCTCTGAATCCTCTCTACCATCTTCTGGGCTGCAAGAAACCCAGGTGACCAAATCTGTGTGCAGGAGTCAAGAATGTGGACGAATCATAGCCTTATAAAGAGAGATAATAACTTCCCTAATTTTACTTGTTAGCATGTTTGTCAACATCTACCTTTGAGCTATTTTACCAACTTTTACAATATGCCCTCTGAACTTCAACTCTTTGTTGGACAAAGAGTTGAAGCATTAGCCTCCCAAGTCCCTAGCCTCATCAAATTCTTGCAATTCAACACCAATGTGATACACCATATGCAACCTTTTCAACTTGAAGTGCTTGCAACATTAATTGACAATCAATATCCTTTGTCCACAATGGCAATTTATTTAAATCATCCTGCAGGATATCTACATCACCTTTATCAACTATTGTTCTCCCAAATTTTGCATCATCAACAAACAACTAAATATCTCCTCTTAAGCCTTTCCTATGTCATTGATATACAAATTAAAGACTCTAGTACTGTAGCTACTGTAGCATTCGGTACTAGTGGCTCTAGTACCGAACTCTGAGGTACTCTACTAGTCACCATTTCTGCTAGATTCCATTCCACATTCTTGACTCCTGCACACAGAACTCAACTATTTCTTTTGGCTCAGTCGCCTTCCTACTATGAGCAATGTTTAAAGTCATCCTACCATAGTCATTTTCCTCTTACTTGACAAAAAACTCTTTTGGGTTTACTTTGGCCTGTTTAGCTAATTTTCTCTCATGGTCTGATTTGGTCTTTCTTACCGAGCTGATTACTTTTTTCTTTATTAATTTTTTAATTTAATTTTATTGATGAGAATTATCACAAGCTTCCATTTCAATCATCTGGAATTTGTCTTATGACCAGGCCTTTTGAATTATGCAGTGTAGTATTGTTGTATGTAGTATTATACCTCCATATTTGAGGCACTTCTGGTCATATATCAGGCTTTGATAGCTTTTTACTTCAAGTATAGATATATATATATATATAAACCTAACTGCATTCCTATTGAATGTTTTCTTCCACTGGGAGAAGTGCTTTCCATAAAAAATGAATTTCATAGAAAATCAATATTTATAAATAAATTCCGTAAATAAATAATTTTTAATAGAAAATAAATACCAAGAAGATGGCAAAATATTCTGGAGGCTATGGGAAAAAAAGCTAAGAAATAAATGAAACAGTACTATAAAAGGAATCAGAGACAACAAAAGTGACATGAACACTGAAGATATTCTAAATGTTCTAGTTGTCTTGAAAGATTGCTAAGTTATCATTACCTGTTTAATTTAGCAATTAAATGTAAATGTAATTAATGTATAAAGCCATTCCAGTTATTCTGATAAGCACAAAAGGTGCATTATTTTACAACATGTTGCATAGTCTGTCGTTGAGGACCATAGTCAGATATTGAAGATGATTGTCTTTTTCATTTATAGAGAGTATCTCCACATAGGCTGGCTATAGTTTGTCAGAATCCTATTTAGTATTGCCCAGGTTTTGCGAGGTAGATCCGATCCTGTAATGATTTGATCACCTTTAAAGATGTTATGCAAATGTTCTTTCGCATTTTCCTTCCATATTTCCTCACACTTTGATAAAGGATTAAAATTATTTAGAACTAGTTCTTCAGCTGCTCGTAGTGATGGATGGTGAGATTTCAATCTATTGGCATTAAGAGTTGGGAGATCCTGATGAATAGGTAGGTTCAGATTACCAGCAATTTTTTGGAATTCAGGGACTAAAGAATTCAATCTACGTAGTTCTGTAGGAATAATACCCACTAAAAGAGGTAACCAATAAACTGGAGTCGATCTAATTGAGCCTGTAATTAATCTTAAGGTATTATTCAATTGAGAATCGATAATCCTTGTGTGAAGGCTATTTAGCCACACAGGAGCACAATATTCAGCACTTGAGAATACCAAAGCAAGGGCTGTTGTCTGAAAGGTTGAGGCTCTTGAACCTCAAGTAGTGCCACAGAGTCTCTGTAGAATATTATTATGTGTCCTTAGTTTGTATGCCAAGTTTGAAAGATGTTGCTTGAAAGTGAGAGAACGGTCAAGTGTAACTCCCAAGTACTTAGGGAATTTATTATAGTAAGTATAGTGTTGTTCAATTCAATTTTTAGTTCCACATTTGCCAAGTTATTATTTAGATGAAAACAAGATATTACTGTTTTGCTCCTTTTAAACAGAGTCGCCATCTATTAAAATAGTCATCCAGTATAATTAAGTCAGCTTTTAGAATTTCTTCAGTACGACTTATTTTTATTAATTTGGAGTCAAAAGGATGACAAGAGAAATAAAAGGGGAATTGCAGAAGAAAAAGAGATTATGGAAGACATATAAAGAGAGAGGTGGAAAACAGTTGCACATGAGGAATATAGGGCTAAGGCTAGGAAAGTGAAACTAGTATTGTAAGGAGAGAAAAATTATAATATGAGAGGAGACTAGCACTGCATTCCAAGGAGAATCAAATGGAGTGTTTTTGCTATATGGCAAGTAGGAGGAAAACTGATAGTGGATGGATTACCTTGCTGAATGGAGATGTAAATCAGGTGGCCAAAGCAGATGACATAGTTGAGCTATTTAATGATCACTTTATTAGAGTATCTCATTCGGGTACAGTAGGCTTTATTACTAGAAGGATAATGAGTGATGAAGTGTTAGAAGAGTAGGAAGAGGATGTATTTGAAATATACAGTACACTAAATGTTAATAAGGCAGGGGACCTAGATGGAATTTCACCTCATGTTTTACAGGAATGTGCTGTGGATCTGCATGTGCCATTAGCTTGGGTGTTTAATGAAAGTCTTGCTATGGGGCAGGTTCCTGGAGAGAGAGTGGAAGACAAGGTAAGATAGTACCATTGCATGTAGCAGCAGAATGAAGGTATCAAACTATAGGCCTGTTTATTTCTTCTGTATTTGTTAAGATTTTGGAGAAATTGGCAAGAGCTCGTATACAGAATTGCGAAGATGAGAGCAATATTATTTATGCAGGCCAGCATGGATTTGTAAATGGGCACTCTTCTTTTAGTAATCTGGTAATAGAAATTTGCAATACAGTAACAAAAGCAATACAGTGTCAATTTTTTGTTTTTTTTAAAGGCATTTGATATGGTACCACATGACAATGTGATTTTTAAGTTGCAAAATATGAGTTCAGATATCTTGTTAGTGCATTGGGTTGGTTCTCTGATAGATATCAGAGAGTTGTATATGGGGGGAGGGAAGCAGTATCAGGGAGTAGGAAGGCTACAAGTGGAGCTCCACAGGTTCAGTACATGGACTATTGCTGTTCAATCTTTATGTCAATATTATTGTCACAGGACAACATAGAGATGTTCAGTTGTTTGCATATGATGTGAAGATTGGGAGGATAACAAAAGTAACAAAAGAGGTTGGGATACTAAGGCAAGCAATGTGAAGTCTTCTATATACAAGTTGTTCCAGTCCTGAAAATACTTCAGGCGCAAACTTTGTTTGTTTACACTTGAATAAAGGATTAAACCAAGTATATAATTTCTTGGTATCTTTAATTTATAGTATAACCAAGTGGAAAAACTTCCAACAACTATCTCTAATCCAGAGTATTTTAATAATAAGGTGTGACACCTTTTAGCTACTTGTATATATGAAGCTATAACTTCTACACTATTTCAACCTTAGTGTCACCTCTGGGCCTGGCTCCCACCGATGAGGCCTCAAGGTTTTAAAAGAGACAATCAGCGCAAACAAGATTTATTCTTTCATCCCTTATGGCAGAGGGAAATACTTAATTGTAGTTAAAGATGTGGAAACAAGGGATAAATTATTGCAGGGTTTTATTTTCAAAGGCAGCACAGTTTATTCCTGTAATGGTCAGGAGCCAGGTAAAAATAGCAAAAATTGAAAGATTTCCAATGAATATATAAAGAATAGTAATGAAATTCTTATACAGACATTTTCAAAATGGGGTAAGATTAATAATATATGAAAGGGTTTGTCAAGTGAAGATCCAAATTGGTTTTATGGTGATGTCACCTTCACAATGGATATGAAGACGCTAGTACCAAATTTTGTCAAACATCGGTACAACCCGAGTTATGGTAAACTATCCCAGAGTACAACGTCAATGCCTGCGTTGCAGTTCATACTATCACTTAGGTGGTAACTGTCCCAAATCTAAATGTTTCGAATGCATGGAGATTGGACATATCGCTAATCAGTGCCTCAAAAAACAAAAAAGTTCTGAACATAGTGTTAACACCTGTACTTTTAGAACTTTTGAGAAAAGAGTGGGAGCTCCTGTAGAGCCAATTAGAACACCATATATATCAGAGAGGCATAAGGAAGAGTTCCAATTCAGTCTAGTAAAGAAGCAACTTTTAAGCAAACTACACCTGGTAAAATCACAAAAAGTGCAGGATCAAATCAATCAGAAATTAGCTCCAAAATTCCAGATCTGCAGGAGCAACATTCTCAGTCAAATACTGATGGAACATCAGTTAAAATTAGCAATAATGAACCAAAAATAACAACGGAACAGGTACACAACGAAATGCAAAAACATTCAACTGTTCTACAAGGAGAAACTGGAGAAGAAACAGAAAAGCAAGTAAGACAACTGAAAGAACTTAATATGCAGACAAGATCATCAAAAAGGAAAGATGAATTAATAAAAAAAATTGAAGATAAACAAAAAAAATTTAAAAAAAACTACAACTAAAAGAAAAAGAAGTAATAAAAAATGTAAAGATGGAGAAGGCTGTGAATCATCAAATGAAAACTCTTCAGGCTCAGAAGAGTTTATGGATTATGAAGAATAACTCATGCTAATAAAGAAAAAGCAAGAGATACAATTAAAGAAAATATAATAAAGTTTACCGATTCAAAGTTTTCTTAGTACAGTTATCATCTACATCTACATGAAAAGAAAATAACTAGTTCCAAATCAAAAATGATAGCCATAAAATTGAAGTAATGGAAAGCAACTGTAAAAAACTTGAAAACAGTTTACAAGAAGCAGGTTACACAACTGCTTCTTCATAGATTGAAGACCTCATCAGGTTCATCCAAAATTTAGAAGTTAAAGACTTACCAGTGACACTTCAATAATCATAGCATCTCCTTTCTGCATTGCCTCATTAAATGTATGAGGATTCCATAGGAAAATTAAACAAGAAACTATATAGAAACTTATGCTAAGCCATAATATCAGTTTTTTTTGTTTCTCCAAGAAACATACTTCTGCAGATATAAAGATATAAAAAGTTTAATAGATAGATATCCACTTCTTTCTTATTGGAGCTTTGGAAGATTTAACAGGGTTGGAGTAGGAGTTCTTATTCTTGCCCCCCTCCTTGGGTCATTCTGTAATATCCAAAAGGATGCAGAAGAGAGAATCTTGACAATAGATTGGAAATACTGTGGATGTGTAATAAGGTTTATAAATAAACTATAACACTTTTTTATGAATGTTAATCAAGTGAGTTTTAATTTTTCGTCCTACTAGTTTTACCGATTTTTTGCTATCGGCATCTTCAGGGATACAATTGGTAAGCGATATGAAGGTAACAGTCTAGGTTTTAACTGACAGTTCTAATTCATACAAAATTAGTACTGTGCGAGACAATGCACGTCTCGGGAACATGATTTATTTGTTACGAGACATAATGTAATTGGCGTGAAAGTTCATTTCTTTGATGTTTAGTGATCTAATTAAAGTTTTCCAAATTTCCGGTAGGATTAGACGTTGATTCTTATTTAGGTTTCCTGTTAAATGTAGCATGTTAAATTCAAACAAGCAGTAAAGCAGAATATGATAGAATGGGGAAAGGAACAGGCTTTCCTCAAAAGGAAAAAGTTGAAAGACTTGTATAAAGAGAGAAGCTGGTTTGTAACAAATCAACGCAATGGATAGAATAGTAGCAACATCATTAGAAACATTAACACAGAGATAGAACTGGAAAGGCAGACACAAGAAGAAAGAAATTTTAAGATAAGAATACAAAGTCTTTCAGCTTCATTCTTCAATAGACAATTTACAAAATTTCACAAAGAAAGGACTATCACTCAAACCAGTGTTGATGGAGATGACATGTTCACCACTAAAGACATCACTGACTCCTTTCAAAAACACTACAAAAATCTGTTTGAAGACAATAGTACTGTTGGAAATTATAACTCTTGGAACATTAATGGCTTTCTTGTTCATATCCAAGATGGGCTTGACAGCCCCACTTGCAGCATCTGAAGTTGCCACAGCCTATAAAGAATGCCAGACAAGAAAATCCCTAGGACCTGATGGTCTAGGGATAGAACTTTATTGTGAGGCCTGGGATTTTATTCTTCCCATTCTAGTTACACTATTTAATTCCTTTCTCTCATCAGGACACATACCAAGTGAATTTGTAGCAAGTCATACTGTCCTCATTCCTAAACCTAATAGAGATCACACCTAAATCAGCAGCTAGAGAACTATTTCTCTATCTAATACTGACTACAAGATATTTTTCCACATTATCAATAACAGGTTGAAAGTGGGAATGAAATATATAATTAAAAGCACACAGGTGTATGGAGTACCAAGTTGAGCAGTAGAATTTAATCTATTTCTGCTACATGATCTAATCCGCTTAGTTAACATGAAAAAGCAGTCATTGGTAGTGCTATCAGTAGACCTTACTCAAGCATTCGATAATGTCCAGCATCCCTTTTTATTCCAGATCCTCCAGCAAATTGGTGTAGGTAAAAAATTGCTATCTGTTATCAAAGGAACCTATGTCAATTCAACCACCTGGCTCCTAGTTAATGGGTTCCTGTCAGACCCAGTAAAAATTCAAAAAGGAGTCAAGCCAGATTGCCCTCTCAGTCCACTGCTCTTTGCATTGGTTCTTGAACCTTTCATACAACAAGTCAACAATACACATGCCATGTGAGGAATAACAGTTCCTTCAACTAAAAAGGAAAATAAGGTATTAGCATATGCTGATGATGTAGCCGAAACTTTGAAGGATAATGATTCCATATATATATTTTTTGGTAATTTGGAAAAATTCAGCAAAAGCAGCAGATTAATTATTAATGCAGACAAGACAAAATTAAATTTTTATGGAAAGTGGGATCTTGGAGGCATTCCTTTTGGACTAACCCCAAAAAGAGAACTCCTCATTATACTTGGAATTCCCTTCTTCACGTACCCAATATTACAAGTCCAAGAACTTATATACAAGAACTTGGAAATGTTAGAAGACTGGAAAATAGGGCTACTCTCCTTTTCTTCTAAAGCCATAGTACTCAAAACCATAATCTTTCCTGCTTAGTTGTACTTAATAAATATTACAGACATCAAAGAAGCTGAAGAAAAGCAATTATATAGTAAACCTCTGCAATGTTTTTGGTCCAGCCGATACCAAGAAGCTTAAAAGGAATTTCTTCAACTATCAACGAAGCATGGAGGATTTGGACTTCCAGTCTTAAAATTTTGCTATTAAGCAATACAGCATCAAGAATCCATAAAATACTGCAAATGAATCACACCTGTGCAGACCTTCTCCAGTACTACCTGGGTTTTCATCTTCCCCTGTTTGGAGTTAATGATTATAAAGGTCCAAAAGCTGAGATTGTTCCTGAATATTACACACTCTGTGCTTAACTCTAAGACTGCAAAAACACTCCGGAATTGACATTCTTTCCATTAAAAAAAGTAAAATTTGGTATAATGAAATCTTTAATCTCTTTCGCTGTGAAGTTCCACAGTTGGGTACTGACAACAATATTTTGTTTCATAACTTGAAGTTCCAAGGGTACCCTAACAGGAAGGATCTTGCTTGGAGAATTGAATATGGCTGCCTTCCAGTCAATGCCATCAAATGGAAGTACTTTAACATCGGAGATCCAATCTGTGACATCTGTTACCAATCGGAAACAGTAGAACATGCATTCTACAGCTGTCCTCTTGCTCTGCATATTTGGAACAGCTTATGTAATGTGTTGGGCATGCCACTGTTTACAACAGAAGGTTATTTTTTTACAATATCCACCACCTGTAAGCAATGGGAAGAGAATTTTGATTTTTATAATTAATGAATTAAAATACCATTTATGGAAGGTTAGAAAAAAACATGGATTTGAAAATCAGCAATATGACATCCAAATGCTTTATAATATTGTATTGTGGAAATTTTATTGTTCAGTCAGAAGTTTTTTGTATTTAGAAAGAAGCATTCTAGGAGATATCAAATTTATCACTAGATGGTGTAGACCACCCACATTATGCAATATTCACCAAAGGGAGATGAAATTCTGTCTATTCTTGCTATGAGAGGTTTATTAAATAGTTCCATCCTTTTAATTCAATATAGTCTTATAATCAATTGCAGGAATGTCTGGACAGCAATCCCAGGCAGAGAAGGCCAACTCAAGGTAATCCAGATGGGGCTAACCACCTGGGTATCAGTCATCTTTGCACTTTAGTTTCAATTGGTCTTTTGGTTGTTCATCTATATGAGATTGGTGAAAAAGGAAAACTGATAGCCTTTGGCTATATGATGATATAAAAGAGCTGAGGCCTTTTCTCTCTCTCTCATGCTATCTATCTATCTTTTTTTCTCCTAATACTATCAGGCTCTCTTGCAACCCTATACTAACTACTCTAGGCCAATGATGAGCAACTCTTTACTTTTTCACCTCAATAAAGATCAAAACTGGTCTGGGTAGTGACCCCCTCCCATAATGCATAGCATTATACATATCTGCAAGATATGTGCTTTGCATTATGGGATACTAAGGCAAGCAATGTGAAGCCATTAGCTTCTATATACAAGTTGCCCCAGTCCTGAAAATACTTCAGGCACAAACGTTTTTGCTTACACTTGAATAAAGGATTAAATCAAGTATATAATTTCTTGGTATCTTTAATCCACAGACGGGATGCTTCATACTCACTTGCTTCGGTTATTCTAGAAAAAGTGGAAGAAGCAAGGGATCTTTGGATGACTGTTCATAGAGAATTCAAGTTCCATGGAGATATTGCAAAGGTTGTAAAGACATCTCAGAGAATTGCTGCAACTGTGAGAGAAAAATGTGTGCTAGTCCCGATGTATGAAGCTTTGTTCAGACCACATATGGATTTCTGTGCTTGGATCTGGTCACTGGGATTTGAAGGGGATGAAGTAATCTTGGGGAGAGAGAGAGAGGGATAACAAAATGATATCAAGGCTGTACAATGTTGATTAGAGTTTGGTAGATAGAAAACAAACAGGAGATATGACTGAGACATTTAAGCAGTTGAAGTGTTATTATCCTGTTAACACTGAGGAGATTTTTCAGATTGCAGAACAAGGACAAGAGGCCATCCGTGGAAGTTGCAAAAGGGAATGGTGAATAAAAGGGTAAGAAGTAATTTTTTTAATGGAGAGTGGCAGGAGAATGGTATGCATTGGCTGAGAGAGTGGCAATGCATACCATTCTACAAGAACATGAGACTGTGGATGAGTTTAAGAAGTGGTATGATAGACTTTGTGTTGACTGCTCATGATGAGTTTTGTGTCATCATGGAGGTCAGGAAAATAATAATAATAATAAATAACATTTTATACTATTTTATTTTATTTTTTATACTACTCCCACATGAAAGGCAGCAGAGCCTATAGCAAATAAATGACACACACATAGGCAGGAAGAGAGCCTCCAGAGCTCAATTGGTAAAGACGAAGCCCTTTAGTTGGAAAGACCTGCACTCAATTCCCATCTATGATGTGAGGAATCTTTACCTGGTCTCTTCGACTAAAGGTGAGTTAGTCAGTCTCATATGGTGGTAGAGGGTTTTTTCATCTGGAAACTCCGATTTTTCTTCCCTCAGAACAGCCAAACTGCTCTTGTGAATACACACAGATTTGCAGCCATGAATATTTATGACAATATGTGAAAGAGATAGGGTCCTCACTGCATGTTGTTACACCTGTAGCCAACCATGAGTCAGATCATGGCAGTCAACTTCCTAGACAGGAAATGACACATGAATGGAATGGGTAGGCAGGGGTCAGGAGCAAAGTAATCTGTTGATATTCTACTTAAAGCTGGTGGTTGCATCCTTTGGAAATACTCCATGAGGAAGGCTGTTCAACAGAACCAAGGTGGATGGAATGAAAGATGGCTGGCAGTAGAAGGTTTAGTGACGAATGTTGTAACTGGTGTTTGAGTCCCTGTAGATGTGAAAGAAATGGGAGGAATAATGGCTGCTAGTAACAGTGGCCATGGAGGCATCTGTAGAAGAGATACAATGTGGAAATTGATTTTCTATAAGAGAGTGTGGTGAGAGAGAGAAAGAAAGAGTAGTAATTAATCAACTGAACTGCCCTTTTCTGAACAGCATCAAGAATTTTTTGGGAGGTCTTAGGTGCAACAACCCAAGCAAGGAGCAGAATTCCAAGATTGGTTTGGATTTGAGATTTATACAGAGTAAGTCTCAATTAAGAAAAAAAAAAAAAGGATGATAAGTTTTTTGCAAGCTGAGGATGCTATGATACAGAATTATTTAGCAGTATCTCACTGGTTTCAGTCTTATTCACTTAGTAACAGTAATTATGTTAATATTAACATGACATGATGCTTATTTAAGTCTTCTACAAGTTCCGTTTCTTTTCAAGTGATAATTCTCACATTGTTGATGTCTATCTTCAAGTTTACTGATGGTGTGTTCCAGTAGGTGACTTTCCCCTGGTACTCTGAGAAACTCAGTAGAAGATTCATTTAGCCAGATGACATCTCAGCAGGCATGACATTTCCACACAATACAGCATCATTTTAATGTACAGTTTTAGTCAATATAGAGCAGATTTATGTTGATTAAGTCACAAATTTTCAACTCATTCTCATTCATTCAGTATCCAGGTAGATAATGAATGAATGAATAACAATCAACACTATGTTAAGAAAGAACATAAGGTTGGAGGACCTGGTTGGTTTTCTGCATTTCTTACAAGAGTAGTCTACTCCAGTTATCTAGCTTTGATACTTAAGTGATTCTAGAATTTATAAGGAAACAGAAACAACTTCATCAATGCATATATGTTTACAATAATATAAAAAATTTTATTTACATTGTCTGAATTGGGAATATCCAGCAAATTTTATTTTATATCATATTACACATTTGTTAGCAATTACTGGTCACTTTTTTATAATTAATTTTACATATATGTGTCAGTTAATAAGATAATCTGTGAAAGAAAAACAGGCAAACTGGTTCTCTCCTCCTTCAGAGCAAGGATAAGGCCTTGTTTGTTTTCTGGAGGGAAATTTCGAGCAGCAATGAGTTTCCCTATTGCATGCACCCAGATGTGTTCTAGGGGATTGAGATCTGGGGAGCGTGCTGGTCACTCAATTTCATTAATATCTTCAGCCTCCAGAAGAATCTCCACTGCTTGTGTATGATGTAGTGTGGATCACTATCAACCATAAAAATGAATTCTTCACGTACAGCAGAATTGAATATGACATTGAAGATGTTGCAATAATACTGTTCAACAGTCACTGTCCCTTTTTCCAGCACTTGTAGCTGGGTGCATCCATTAAGCATAATGCCTCCCCACACCATGACCCCATATTTATCCCTTTCAAAAACATTCTCGTGATGGTAAGCAGTACCACATTCATGCCAGAACAAGTGTCATTTAGAATCGGAGGAAAGACTAAAACGACTCTCACCTGTAAAGAGGACATTAGCCCATTGGTGTCTTGTCCAATTTTTATGGATACAACACCACTGAAAACATGCTCTACGATGAGCTGTGGATAAAGGGACTCTGAGTAGAGCCCTTTGGGTATATAGGCCTACTTATTGCAGATGTATTGTCACAGTTTTTTGAGATATCTGCGTATCTGTGCTTTAATGAAGCTGACATGCTGTGGTACATTGATTATGTTTTGCTGTTATAACCAAAAAATTTGTCTTCATGCTTCATGGTAGAGCTAGGGGGACCTCTTAACAAACATCTGGAACATATTCCATTGGTTTGAAATGCTGCCCAGAGCCTGGATATAATGCTATGTGAGATTCCAAACATTTCAACAATATCAGTAATTATACAGCCTTCTTCAAGCTTTCCAATAATTCTTCCCTCTGTGAAGTCATCTAGATGTCTTTGAGACATTACAGACATCCAAGTTTGCAACTTTATTCCTTCACAAAAAGAGTTTCCTTCAAACACAATTCGCTTAGCACAGCCCTTTGCCTTTTATCCAGTTGAGTGCCGCTGTGTGACCTCTTTGCATGCAATATGAAAATCTGAATGTGTACCTGCTTTCTACTCGAAATCATCAGTTACACAAATTGCTAGAAGCTGATCTGTCTGAATTTGTGGTTGCAATCTTCAGAAATAGTGTTCGTCCTTAGGTTTTGAACACCAGAATATTAGCAAGTTTATGCTACAAGAAACTGATATGACCCTGATCTTGGCATTATGGTGGACAGGAATTTGAAGTTTGCAGATCAGATTGATACGTAAGGATATGGAAGTCATTTTGAATCTTTACAGGGCCATGATACAGCTACACCTGGATAATCTCCTGGGTTCTAAAGTCTAAAGGGTTAAGAAGGTGTGGAAAAGTTGCAAAGAAGGGTTACAAAGATTATATCAAGATTGTGAAATGTAGATTATGAGGACAAACTGAGAGTGTGTAGACTACAGACTCTGGTTAACAGGAGAAAGAGGGGTAAAATGATAGAGGTTTATAAACTTCTGAATGGGTGTAATAGGATAGCATCTGATGAAAATTTTCATTATGGAAGGTGGAAAGAACACTAGGGGACATCCATAGATGTTATGTTTGTTTACAGATAAGAAAGGGATAACAGTTAGATTTTTCTCTCACAGAGCACTGAGTGAGTGCAAGAGTTTGCCTCTTCAAGTGGTAAATGCATCTTGTGTGATAAGATTAAGGGAATGTATGACAGTTGGTTTGGGTGATCTCTCAATGAGTCCTTGATTCCTTGGAGGTCTCAGTTAATAATAATGATCCCTCCAAGGTCTATTTAGCAAAATTAAATAATAGTGTTTTTTAATGATTAAAAAAAGGTGCTATTATTTAATTATTAAAATTTTGGCAATCATAAATTGCTATGACAACAAATAGTACAAAATGAATTTTTTCATTATCTTACTTTTAAAAATTTTTTTTAACTTCTAAAATCTTTCATATCAAGACTTTCAATCTCTAAACCATTCTTGAACCATTATAACTTGATGAACAGTATTTTTTTTTTTTTTTATCTTGGAAGACTCCAATAGCCTGCAGATGTGCTGCCAGTGTAAATTATACAACTGACTCTTACAATAGCAATCATCATTATAACAAAATGTCAAAAAAAGTCAAAACAAAGCTACAAGATATTCAAGAAAGCTACAAGGTCATTAACTATACAGTACTCTACTACTAGTGGGCATCCAAATACTGTACTTCAAACAACATTACTGTCTACAGTGCTATCAGAATTCCTTTTACTGCAAGTATTTCTAAATAGGCATATAGTTTTGAATAGTCTATTTTTGCAATTGTTCATACATTGTTTTCATTGAAATTACTATCTTATAACTGATTGCGATTTCTGGTAGAAACTTCTTCTGTATCATCTATTTGTAGACACTATGTACATAAAAGAATGATATTTGTAATTTATTTCTGTCTTTTGAAAAAAACATTTTTCCTGTGTTATTTTCAGAAAAGGAACACTTCAAATACTGAATGATATATCTACTGAAATTGGCTTTACAGATTAAATGAGCTAGAGAGATGAGGCCTCTCTGAAAGTTCCAATTTCTGCCTTCTCATTTCATGTTTTACATAACACTGACTGCCTCTGTGAAGGTATTTTTATACCAAGAGCAACGTGATATTCAAATAATCCAATTACAATATGCTGAATTGGTGGAGTATTGTTATTATTATTATCCAAGACTCCATGTAGTCAAAGACTCATCTATGAGGTCCTTTTATCATACACACAGCTCATCATACCGTGCTTTAAACACACTCAAATTCTCTGCAGACACTACACCCTCAGGCAAGGCATTCCAATCATTCACAACTCTGCATGCAAAAAACCTGCTTCTCACTCCTCTACTCACATCTTCTTTATACAGTTTCCAGGGATGACATCTGGTTCTCTCTCTTGATTTCCCACTGTTTAGTGATCCTAACACTGATCCTATAACAACCCCTTAATAACTTGTAGGCCCCTCCATTCCTCCTATCCACCACTCTGTAAATTGCATCTTCTTAATCTTTCCTCATATTCGACATTCCAGAGGTCAGAAACTACCTTAGTCAGTCGCCTCTGTACCCTTTCCAACATCTCCTCATCCTTCTGAAAAACCAGGTGACCAAATCTGGACACATAGTCTGGGTTTGGCCTAATCAAAGCCTTGCACAATGGAACAAGAATCTCCCTACTTCTACAAGTCAGTGTCCTCCGCATCATTCCCAGAAGTCTTTGTGTTGTCTTCACAATTTTGGCAATGTGTCCGCTAAATTTCAGATCCTTATCCACTATCACCCCAAGAGCTCTTATTTCCTCCACCTCCGACAATATATCCCCACCCATCAAGCATAAATTCTGCATCCCATCTCTGTTTCCCAAATTTTAAAAAGTATGTTGTTTGATAAGCATACTTATATTTAATTTTTTGTCTCAATGGACATAATACAAAGAATCTATATATTTTTAAAAAGTTATATTTAAATAATAGCTATAATAAAGTTACTCCACCAATTTATTAGATTTTTATATAATTATTATGATTATTATGATATAGATGATTATTAGATTAATATTTTGAGTCAACTGTACTATAAACTTTCTGTAACAACATGCTTTATATGAAAAGACAGGCATGATATATTCACCTTATAAAAGAAATATTGTACAACTGTTGCTACACGAACATAATAGAATGACCCATGAACAAGCAACACACGACGCAAGAAATGAAACTTTGCAAAAGCAAAATCACTGCATCTCACTGCTTGTCTTCCTTCTTTGCCAATAACACCTATAAGAAATTATTACTAACTCAAAAGCTTGTAACCATGAGAAATGTAATCCATAAGAGAAATGTAATACGACAATCTCATAATATCAACTGAACATTAAAAGTAAGCTAAAGATTATTTTGAAAGAGCTTCTGATCACATGATCATGAATTCAGAATCTTAATGTGTATAGTAATGTACTTTATAAAAGTTTATTTTAAATGACATCTTCATTAACCCAGTTGTGATATCATTATATATGTAAATTTTTATTTGCTTACATTTGGATAAAGGATTAAACCAAAAATATAATTTCTTGGCATCTTTAATTTATAATATAACTGAAAAAACTTTCAAACATTTTATGTAGTAAAACTCTGGTACAAAAAAATAAACTGACCCATAATTCAGCACTCAAATAAAATTGGTGATTTTATCTGTTTTGTGCTGTTTTTCCCTTAGAAAATTTGTTTTAATAGTATTTTAGAGTAAGTTTTTATGGCTTTAGAGTTTTAGTGTCTTTATAACATACTTTTATTGTGATATTTTAATATTAAATACAGGTGTAAAATAGTGTCAAAAACACATAAGAAACAGAATGCTAACAAGAAGGTTTTCTTCACTGAAGAGGATAATGAAACAATATAACATCCAAAATCACTAGGGACTTAAGAGTCAAAGCTGTATAACTGAGAGGAGACCTCCACATAGCCTTTAAAGGAATGCGGAGAACCGACCAGGGCTTCTGACCTAACGTTCAATCCTCACCTTCTCGTGGTGCACCCTGTTGGATATCTACTTGGATACTGAACGAACGAGGATGGGCAGGCAATTTGGGATTTAGCCGACCAAATTGTATTCTTATTGGTTAAACCTAAATAAAAAAATGATGGTACAACATGACAAAATTTCATGCCGGCTGGGGCATCACCAGGTTAAACAAGGTCCCCGTTGTTTTTGCCAGGGAGCCAGGGTGAACAGCGAAAAGTCAGCTACTGGAACAAATCTAAAAACAAACCCCAAGCTCAACATCACCAGAGTTAAAGATCGGTACTATCAACGTAAGAAGCCTGAATGGCAAAGAAATGGAACTAACTGAGGAATTAGATAAGTACCAGATCAACATAATAGGGGCGACTGAAACAAAAAAGACCAAAACTGGTGAGATCTTTCTGAGCAATAAATACAAAATGTTATATTCAGGCAATGACAATCAAGGAAAAGAAGGAGTAGCCATAGTATTCAACACAAAATACGAGGCTAATCTTCTTGCATGGCACTCAGTCTCAAGTAGAGTAATGTGGGCAAATATGAGAATGGGGAACTGGACAATGAGACTTATTTGTGCCTATGGTCCCACAGAAGGTTCTACTAAGGTAGAAGTGGAGGAATTTTTTGAGGCTTTAGAAAAAGCAAACTGACACAATGAAAAAGGAAAAGTTGGTCCTTGTTGGGGATCTAAATAGTAGAGTAGGAAATGATTGTGAGACATACAAAAATATTTTGGGAAAATTTGGAGAAAAGAGCAAAGCTAATAATAATGGCAAATATCTGTTGGATTTCTGCTCAGGACATGGACTGGTTATTACTAACACCATGTTCCAACATAAAAATGTGCACAAATTCACATGGAGAGAAATGGCAAAGAATAGGAGAAGTCTCATTGACTATGTTATTGTTGATAGTGATGTATTCTCCCTGGTGCAGGACACCAGAGTGTACAGAGGATTTGAAATTGGAAGTGATCACTATTTAGTCTTGAGCAGGATAAAATTGAATTTCATATTGAAAAGAATGACATGTAAGAAAGTCTTAAAGCAAATAAAAGTTGAGCAGCTCTCAGATGTGAACTATAGAAAATACACAAAGATTATTGAAGAAAAAATGAAAGAGTTTGAGAACAGGAATCAAACTTTGTAGATTCAGTGGCAAACTCGGAAGAAAACATTGATTGATTCAGCCAGAGAGGCATGTGATGAGGTTGTCTGCAAGGATAAAAAAATCAGAACTCCCTGGTGGACGCAGGAAGTTAAAGAGGCAGTGAAGGAAAAGAAGAAAGCATATCAAACATTTCTGTCAAATAAGTCAGCTTGTGCTCTTAGAGAATATAGAGACAAATGCAAGAATGCTAAACAAAAGTCATGGGAGGACTTTGGCAAGAATATAGAAAATAAATATCAAGAAGGTGGCAAAATATTCTGGAGGTTGTTGAAGAAGCTTAGGAATGGAGGAAAGAGTGCTGTAAAAGGAGTTAGAGATGATAAAGGTGACATGAAAACGGGAGAAAAAGATATCCTTGAAGTATATTGTAATTACTTTGAAAAACTGCTAAATGAAACAAGCAGTGATGATAGCACAGTGGTAAAAAACACTGACCAGGCATGCAGTCAGGAATACATATCCATATTTGAAGTAGAAAAAGCCATCAAAGGCTTGAAATGTGGAAAGGCAGCATGAGTAGATGATATTCAACCAGAAATGCTGAAGTATGGTGGTATAAGAGTCTTACAGTGGCTGCACTGCATAGTTCAGAAAGCCTGGACAGAGGGACGGATTCCTGATGATTGGAGTAGAGCTCTCATAGTACCAATATATAAAAAGGGAAATAAAACTGAATGTGAGAATTACAGAGGTATTTCCCTACTGAGTGTTCCTGGCAAGAATGCAAGTATACTTGAGAAACGGTTGAGAAGAATTGTGGAAGAAAAGCTTGGTGAAGAACAAGCTGGATTCAGGCCAAATAGAGGCTGTCAGGATCAGATCTTCACTTTACGACAAATAGTTGAGAAAGCATGGGAATATAACAAAGATCTGTATTTAAGTTTTGTCGATTTGGAAAAGGCATATGACAAGGTGCCAAGAGAGAAGCTATTCAATACGCTGCAGTTATATGGTGTCAATGGGGCATTATATCAAGCAACACTTAGTCTTTGTTTGAGTTGTAAGTCAGCAGTTAGAATTGAAGGAAGTACAGGAAGATGGTTTAATGTTAAATCTGGTGTGAGGCAAGGATGTACATTATCCCCTCTGTTATTCATTATCTATATGGATCACATTATGAAGGAAAGTGGTATGAAACATGATATCAAAATTGGAGATGTTAATGTCAGCTTTTTGCTTTATGCGGATGATGTTATACTTCTAAATAAATCTGCTACAGGTCTGCAACATTCTCTGACTAAATTGAATAGCTGTTGTAACAGATATGGTATGAAGGTCAGCAATAAAAAGACAAAGACAATGAAAATAGGCAGAATCATTGAAAATGTCAACTGTGTTGTGAATGGTGAACCTGTGGAACAAGTAAAAGCTTTCAGCTACTTAGGCACGATGTTTACTGAAGATGGTAAATTAAATATAGAAATAGACAACAGAATCAGCAAAGCTGGTATGGTGGGAAGTCAATTGAATAAATTCATATGGAATAAGAGAGATATTAGTCGGAACACTAAATTAGCTGTATACAAGACAGTGTTCAAACCAGTTTTAACTTATGGATCTGAGAGCTGGGTCAGAAGTAAAACACTTGACCAAAGACTAGAGACGGCAGATATGAGAGTCCTGAGAAAGATTATAGGCATGAAAAGATGGCATCAATGGCAATATCATATTAAAAACGAGGATATTAGGAAAGAACTTGACATTGTCAGCATCCAGGAATGCGTTAGCAGATCTAATCTCAGGTGGTATGGTCACTTAAACAGAATGGGCGAGGAAAGATTAGCAAAACAAGTGTTCTCTGCCAGGTTGGCAGCAAAACGACCCAGAGGAAAACCAAGATATAGGTGGATTGATGCGGTACAAAGTGCCTTAGACGATAGAAATATAAGATCTGATAATGTTGGAGTCTTGACAAGTAACAGACTGATTTGGAGGAAAATTGGATAGGAAGTTAGTAATGATGTAATTTTTTTCATGTAGTACTATCATATCCTGCACACCCCTTGAGGGTATATAGCAGGAATTTGATGATGATGATGAAATCACTAGGCTGAAGCAGATTATTTGACAGACAATGAAGGAATTGCAGAAAGTCAAGTGGTTTTTAGAGGAACACAGGAAGAATAAGAAAGTTTGGCAAGAAAATGGAAAACAACAAAGCATGGAATCAGGCAAGTTAGTGCGTAATAACAAAAATATGGTAAGTAAAGTTGATTGTGAAAAGAAGTGTGTTATTTGGTATGGTGACTATCATAAAACATGCCATTGATCAGCAGGTTATAAAGTCAAGTTTTACTGGAGCTAAAATTAAAAATATAATGCAAGCAATTGAAAAACAGAAAAGCAAAGCAAAACAGGTAATAAATCCTTTAGGCACCAATGACTTAATTAGCGATAAATTCAGTATGAGAGAGGATATGAAAAGGTTGTTAGAAGAAATGAGAATGAAAAGTGAGAAAGTAAAAATTGTGAGTATATTAACTAAATATGTTGATAATGAATTACGAAGAAGGGCTATTAAGGCAAATGATTATGGGTAAACTGTGTAGAAGGAATGGATGCGAGTTTTTGGATGTGTAGAGTGAGTTTGAAGGAAGATTAGATTTGTACATTTGAATGAGTTTGGCATCAGGAGTCTTGAAAACTAAAAATTGGTATGAGGCATAACACAGAGAGTAAGGGAAACTGAATTCTGATGAAAGGAATCACGAGAATCTGTGTGTAAGCACGACAATGTCAGGTAATAACTGTGTTAATGATGGGAATGGTTATTGTCATTATAGAAATGATTATGAAGAGAGAAGTGTTCACCTTTCAGACCTATCAAGTATGCATAAAGAAGTCTACATAAGTAGGGAACTAGATAAGCACAGAGATCTGCAAGTTGTCGAACTGTGTCATGCAGACACAGTTCGACATAATTATAAGCTAATTATATGCATCAGACAAAAGTATACAAAAGAGCATGCTGGTAACTTATTACATCTGTACATGAATCCTAGGAGTATCAGAAACAAAGGAATAGAGTTGTTGCTTTGGTTAATATATTGGGACCTCATATTGTAGGCATTAGCAAGACCTGGCTATTAAAACCAGACATATTAACGATAGTGAATGAAAAGGGTATAGTATTTTTAAAAAGGATAGGAGAGGAGGAGGTGTGTTGTTAATGATATCAGATGTCTTAAATCTGGATAAAGTTGAGACTTATTATTGCAATACTAGTAACCATTTTTCATGTGCAAGTGAGTTTGAAGCCAACTGATGTGATGTGGAGTCTAAGAAGGTCAAATATATAGTGCGGTGTTGTTACAGACCTGGTGGATCAGTTGCTAGTGTTGGATTCTGAAAGAAGAGAAATTAAAATTATTAATACTCTCTTCAGAATCCAACATAATCCACCATATCAAAGGCTACATTTGTAGATATTATTTAATGTAAATCTCTTGTTATAAACTATTATTCATGTAATTACCTTTGAGTTTTTTTTTATTTAATTATTTAATCTAGGATATGTATTAATAATGGAAAGGACTCTGTATAAAAATAACGTTCAGATTATTTTATTTATTCCTATATTAATAGTAGAAGAATTTGTGTTCATCATATTTAATTATATATATTATTTGAATTGAAAAATATCATTTTATTTAATTTCTGTATGTAAAGGAATAATGTTATGTAATGCTTATGCTTATATACTGCTCTAATTGTTGTCATGGAGATGGAGTTAAAAATAGAAGGCGCGAGCGTGTAGCACGTGAGTTATGGACGTGAGATGGAATTGATATGAGCTGGACGGTGAAAACAAGTTTTGGTGGGAAAAAGGAGTAAAAATATAAAAACAGAAAGCGAGAGTAAACACCAGCAGTTGGTCGTCAGTCATAGCACTAGAACTAGGGAACCAGGGACAATTGGAGCACTGAGCACAATAATGGCTCTGAGAAAAGTACAACAGAGATGAGGAAATAATTTATTGGCAGCACGGAGTTAAATAAGAGGCTGTAGTACAAAGAATTAAGTGCTGTAATCAGATTACGAAGGATCAAGATGTAAATTGGCATCTCAGAATATTGATATGGAATTCTGAAGTTAATGTTGAATTCCAGAGCTTTCAAGGAAGATTAGTAGAAAGCTGATTCTATTGTAAAGTAGCATATGGGGAATAAGTAGATTTTCTAGTGCAAGTGTGTCTGCCTATGTGCTGTGCTTAAATTAAAGATTAAGTTAATTGAATGTGTAGCACACTTAAAAATAAAGTTTTAAGTGTGCCTCAGTGAATAATATGTGCAAAGATTTATTCCGGTAAGAACAGTTGTACTTTATAGCATTTTAGAGTGAAGTTATAAGAAATTATCTCCTTCTGTTAAATCCTAACATTAACCGTGGTGTTTATGCTGAAATTAGCCGAAGCTAGAAGATTAATAGTCTTCTCCCCCTTAAAGTGATAGCTATCTCTAGACTGAACTATGTGATTTCTGACTAAGGGATAGATAAAGAATACTATTGTTAAAATATTTGCTGTGAATTTCAGTGGTAAAGAACTTTATAACTATCTTTGCCTATTAAGGAGAAATTAGATTTTGAAGCTCAGTGTTTAATACCAAAAGTTAAGTGAATGTTATGTGTAGTTGAACTGAGTTAATTTTGCATTATCTTGTATCCAAGGTATGCTTATGTATATATTATATAACCTTGCATTAAATGTATTGTTTTATTGATTTCAATTTGTTGTTAGCCTGATTCTTTTCCACTGCACCGTTCATAAAATTATCGGACCTAGCGGGAACCTAAATTGTTCAATGTAAAATTCGGCCTATATGTAAACATTAGACTGCTAAAGTTAATTAATATTTGATTACACTATTTTGCATAGACTAATCTGAATCTGGGGTGGTGCAGTATAATAGAAATTTCCCTATATTTGGATTAGTAATCAACATACAATTAATTAACCTTAATAAGAACATCGTTAAAACAAGATGGCAGATCAAAAGACAGGAAAGACGATCCAACACTAGTGATGAAGTAATGCATCATCAAATAAAGATGATGGGTACGAAAAGAGTAATGATAATGGGGGCTTTAATTATCTGAAAACTGATTAGGTAGCTGTGAAATCACTAGAGAAGAACGAAACTGAATTTATTGAGCTGTTGCGAGACAACTTCCTCAAGCAGCATGTGACAGAACGAACTCATGGTTAAAGTATTAGATTTGATTATAGTGTCAGAGGGAGTTTCAGTTAAAGACATAACTATTATGCCTCCAGTTCGTGACAGTGATCATGCGGCACTCATTTGGGAAGTGGCTAAGTTTATGAATGTTACATTCAGGAAGTGTTTAAAAAATATTTAAATGATGCAATGTCAGAATGTGCCCCTAGAGTTCAAAGAATAAATAAAGTAGGAATGAAATGGATGTGTAATCTAATTAAGAAAGAGATATGTAAGGAAAAGATAATGTGGAAGGAATACCATGTGATGAGGTCGGTTATGATAATTATAAGTATCAGGCCAGAAGAGTCACAAGCGTTGTACAAAAAGCTAAGTCTGAGTATGAAAAGAAACTGGCCAGCAAGTTAAAGAATTCTAAAGTTAAAAATCCAAAAGAATTCTATCATTATGCTGCAAGCAAAAGAAAAAATAACTCTATTGAATGCAGATGGTATGGAGGTGACTGATACAGAAGTGATTGTTCAACTAACGAGTTTCCATTTTGCTAATAGCTATCAACCTGGTATATGCAACATTGAACTCATTGCAACCTCTTCACTGTACAAGGAAACTCATGTATGAGGAGGAGACATTAGAGCTATTAGAGCATAAACGAAATAAGAATTCCACAATAGAGAGTGATGGGGTTATCAGAACAGGTACTAAAATAGTGTTCAGAAACTGGTAATCCTTTGACCAGGCTATATAATTTAAATCTCAGAAAAGGGAAGATTCTGCAGGAGTGGAAAGAATGTGCAGTAATCCCACTGCACAAGGGTGGTGCAAAGACCAAGGTACCCGACTATCAGCCAATCAGTATCTCAGGAGTGGCAGTGAAGATTTTGTAAAAGTTGCTTAGGCTTGCATTCTACTTTGTCACAAACAGCATGAGTTTACTAAGGCAAGGTCATGTTTAGCAACTTGCTTACATCATCTATAATAATGTTACCATTGAGTTAGACAAGTGGAATGGATACATAATATATTTGAATTTTGCTAAGGCTTTTGGCAGAATACAGAATGGAAAACTGTTGCATAAATTGGAGAATATGGGATTTGAATATAAATTATTGGCATGGATGAGAGGTTGGCTGACTGACAGATATGAAAAAGTGGTATATGGGAGATGTGAGTCTGCAAATTTAAGGTAACTAGTGGTGCACCATAAGGATCAGTCTTTGGTCCACTTGTTATTCAATCTGTACATTGATGACATTGGGAAGGATTTGACATATTAGATATGCAGTACTTTAAGAATGATTTGAATAGGCTGAAATGTAGGCATGGGAAAATGGATATCAGTTCAATGGGTTCACAGACAATTCACTGCAGGAATCGCGAGGAAAATTCATTGCAGAAACAATTTGCTGAAAATGCTATTCGCTAGAAAATTGAAACAATATTGCATTGATACCAATATATGAAAAGTAAATGCAGTGCAAGATCAATTTCCAAAAATATAGGTTTTTTTAATGTATTTATGTATTATTTATTTAGATTTTAATTAGATATTCATAATATTTTTATTCTTATACAGTGAAAGTAATATTTTATTGATCAGTGAATTTCTTAATTTCTGTTTCATCTTAAAATGTTGTAAATATTCTTTCTTATTTAGATACTACAGGTTCTGTTGATGGAATATTTACAAAAGTAGAATAGAGTGGTTTAGGGAGAAAAGGCACCATATTTAAAAATATTTATTCTGCGAACCGTTTTCACTATTTCTTTGCACTATTTGACACCCATCCAGATGTGATATATATATATATATATACATACACACATATTTTATCTAATTCAGAAGATGAGGTGTTTCAGTTATTGAATACACATGTATTTTGTAAATGACTCTATTTTTCTTGCATAGGAAAGATATGTTGTATGCTATTATCATTTACAGAGCTATTTTAAGATCATGTGCACTTTTGGGTAATTATATTAAAGAAAATGAGAATCAAATGCTATCATAATTATGTAAATCAGCATAAGACTAAAATGCCATCTGTGGCTGCAGTACTAGTCTTTATCTTTTCCTCAGATACTAGTATTTTATGACATTAAGAAATTTTAAATTTTACATTTAGTCTCTATATATATAGATGGAGCCTCCGTAGCTCGGTCAGTATAGATGAAGCCCTTTGAACAGACCTGGGTTCGATTCCCATCAGTGATGTGAGGAACCTTAATCTGATCTCTTTTGACTAATGGTGAGTTAACTGGTCTCATACGGAGGTGGAGGGATTTTCTCCAGGTAACTCAGGTTTTTCATCCCTCAAAACAGACAAACTGGTGCTGTGAACACACAGCTACAGTCATAAAATATACTACCGCAAGGAAGGCAACAGAAAATCACCTGCTCATAATCATCTCCCAAATATAATAGCTTATGGCTATCCCCACTGTATATTGTCCTATTCCCTCAGCTGTATGGCTGAGGGAATAGGACAATATACAGTCAGGTCTCTTTTTATGCGGTAGATACATTCCACAGAAAACTGCATATAAAAAATAGCACAAAAAATGCCTAACTTACGTTGAAAAATTAGATTAATTTCTAAAACTGCATAAAACCGAAGCAATGAATTAAAAGAAACCTAAAATCGCATAAAAAAGTTTATGAAAATTCAGGAAAATAAGAATGCGTAAGTTTTTTTTAAAGCTTTATTCATTTAATTTTATTGAAAAGTAAACATTTTTTTATTATTTTTTTTTTACATTTTGTCATCAGAATTATCATCACTATTAGACAATATTCAGCAACGTTTTCGAACTGGTACAAAATCACTTTCATCACCAGAAGAGATAGTCAGTGCATCAGATCTGTATGGTAAAGGCAATGGTTCTTCACAAAGAAATTAGCTTCACTCTCGTTCTGTGCTGATTTTTTCTTCTGACAATGTAATCAGTGATTTCACTAATTTTTTATACAGCTCACGTTATCCAGACACAGTTCTTCAGCTCATGTTGGAATTTAAATGCTCATTCAGAATTTGTGTCATTAACAAGAAAATGGTTTACCAATTTATAGCACACTTCAAGACCTGCTCGAATTATATTTGAAGTGAGGGGGACAGGTTTATCTTCCGCTTCACTATCGTTTTCTAGATCTTCGACGATATCTAAAGTTAATCGATATCCAATAATATCATCATCACTTAAGGCATTATCCACAAGCAATTCATCTACATCGTTCTGGCTAAATGTAACAAAATCTTCTCCACCAATTTCATGTGCCAAAGTAACGATTTCAGCTGATAAATGTAGATGTTTGTATGGTTGCACTGTTTGCAACACATCCAGGCAAAGCTGCTTTCCAGCAGGCATTTAAAGTTGTGGTCTTATTTCAGCGATAGCAGATGCAACATGATTTAAGCAGTCCAAAATAGAAAATTTTTTGTAAACGTCAGTTACTGTTAATGATTCATTTTCTAGTTCATCCAATATAAATTGAAAAGTGTGCTTAATGTAATATCTTTTAAAAGTAGCAATTATGCCTTGATCTAATGGCTGAAAAATGCTTGTTGTATTAGGTGGAAAAAACACTACCTGCACATTTGGATGTTCTAAATGCGGATGACTTGGTGCATTGTCAACAATTAATAAAACTTTAAAATCGAGAGCTTTTTGCTTCATATATGTTTCCACTTCTGGTACAAAGCAATTATTGAACCATTCAGTAAATACAGCAGTTGTTACCCAGGCCTTTGTATTACCCATCCAATGTACCGGCAGCTGTTTTAGATCTTTGCCTTTTAGAGCACGTGGTCTTAGAAATCGATTTACTAGGAGGGATTTCAACATTCGATCTCTTGATGCATTGCTACAAAGTAACAACATTACTCGACTTTTGCTTGCTTTAAACCCACTTGCTTTTTTCTCAGACTTTCGATGCAAGTTCGACTATGCATTTTCTTCAAAAACAATCCTGTTTCGCCAGCATTAAACACTTGATCGGGACAATATCTATCATCTTAAATCATTTTGGCTAACTTCTCTTGAAAATTTTTGGCTGCTGCTTCATCTGCTGCTGCAACCTCGCCTGTAATCTTCACGTTATGAAGTGCATTCCTTTTTAAAAACCCGGTTAACCATCCTTTGCTAGGAGAACATTCTTTATCAGCCTGGGAAGTGAAAGTAGACGGCTCCAGTTGCTTCATCTGTTCATAAAACTGAAGAGCTTTTTGTTTAATTAAATAACCACTTATAGGAATTCTTCTTTGAGTTAATTCTTCAATCCAAATTAAGAGCGCTCATTCCATATTTTCTAATAAAGCATCACTTGAGTATGCTGATAATTTGGCACTTAGTTTTGTGCCAGAAATGACAGATTTTTTTATTGCGACTTCATTCTTTTTAATTGCTCTTATAGCAGATTTGCCTAAATTAAAATGTTTACCAATTGCCGTAAATCCCTCTCCTTTTGCTAAGCGATCTAAAATTGTAATTTTTATTTCCAAAGAAATTGCTTTTCTTTGGTGCTTTTTTTCTCCATTGGGCCAAATTAAATCTTTAAAATAACAATTAGCAAAATTTAGACTTTCGATAATAAAAAGATTACCCCAGGTAATCTTTTTATTCTGCGAGAAGTTCTCCTGGAATTTGTCATTTTAGTTTTCTAAGCATTTTTCATGAATAAATATGTTATAGTGGAAATATTCTGAGGAGAATAACATTCATGAATATGTCGAAAAGCTCAGACCCAGAACGTCTAAATAACATCTGTGTAGCAAACATTAGTGATCAAGCCATGTATTTTTAAATGTGGAAGAATTGATGAATTATTGTTAATTTTCACACATCAAAACCTTTCAACATTTGGGAAATGGAATACCGCTGTTTATGACCGATCATAAATGTCTTCAAGCCGATTACAGCAATGTGCACCGCATCCTCTGTTCTCAAAACTGAACGAAATAAGATCTGTGTTGCAAATGTTAGTGACCAATCAGCAAGAAAGTATAAAGAAAATTTTTCCACTGAAATTGAAGATCAAGGTAGTCTGTATCCGGTTCTCAGATCTAGTAATACTGTATACTTTCTTCACAAGTTCGGATTGTAGGGTGAAAGTGTTTGTTTCGAAACCGTACTGCCGTGAGTTTTTAAAAATAATAGGCCTACAGATTTAAATTTTAATATGAATAAGAGACAAGGGACTTTGTTTAATTTTGGTGTTAAGAAATCTCTTATTGAAGGTGTTTGTGACACAACAGATAGTGATTCATCCACCTCCACCCTACAAAGCAATCTCCAAGATGTACAAAAGGAGGGGAAAACTATCAGCACACAGGAGAAAAAAGTCTGCAGTCACTCGTAAGTAGTTATTATAAATTTTTAGTGATCAGAATGGGATATGTCAATGAAAATCAGCACAAATTAATTTAATAATGTTTAAGTTTAATTGATGTTTAAATAATTAATCATCAATTAATAATTCATGAGCAATTATTAATTAACGATCAATTATTAACAATACTAAATCAGCTAAATTAACACTTAATTATTAATTAATACATTACAAAATAACCAAGGTGTTCCATGAAAATTTCAGGATTTGTGAAGTGTTCCACTGTAGGAAAAGTTTGGGAAACGCTGGATTACTCTATTATCGGAATGGAATCTCCTTCTGTTTACATGCGCAGAAGTGTCAAAAGGTCTCATATCTGTGGATGCACTATACATAAGTTTTGAAGTTATGCACCGCATAACTTCAAATCTGCATAAAAGAGATCCACATAAAAAGAGACCCAAGTGTATATAGATTAATGCTCCCAAAGTGAAATATGTAATTAATTTCTTCTCTTGTGAGCCATTAAAAAATAAACTGCAATCAGAAATATCATGTCGTTAACAACCAACTAGATAACATACTCTCCCACTAACGAGCTGTGAATTCGAAACTCACAATGGGCATGGATGTTTGTAATTGTTTTTAAGTGAGAAATGAATCTTGTCATATGATGTGAGACCACAGCACTGTTTACTGGAGGCCAGTAGTTGCTTGAGTGGCTTCAGTGTTTGGTTTCTAGAGCGGAGGTGGAGGGTTTTCCTCCTGGTAACTCAGGTTTTTCATCCCTCGAAACAGACAAACTGGTCCTGTGAACACACGGCTACAGTCATAAAATATACTACCGCAAGGAAGGCAACAGAAAATAACTTGCTCATAATCATCTCCCCAGTATAATAGCTTATGGCTATCCTCACCAACTGTATGGGTGAGGGAATAGGACAATATATATAGATTAATGCTCCCAAAGTGAAATATGTAATTAATTTCTTCTCTTGTGAGCCATTCAAAAATAAACTGCAATCAGAAATATCATGTTGTTAACAACCGACTAGATAGCATACTCTCTCCCACTAACGAGCTATGAATTCGAAACTCACAATGGGCATAGATGTTTGTAATTGTTTTTAGGTGAGAAATGAATTTTGTCGTATGATGTGAGACCACAGCACTGTTTACTGGAGGCCGGCAGTTGCTTGAGTTGCTTCGGTGTTTGGTCTCTAGAACAGGATTTTTTAACCAAGTTAAAATGAATTAAAATTATGATGAAAAGTAAATAAAAATAGATTTCACGTTATCTTGTGTAGCTTAGTGGAAATGGCGCTTGCACCCTCTGTGCTTAGTCGCTGAAAATTAGACTTACGTTGAAGTCCAGTCATCAACTAGCCAACTGGAGGAACTTTTCTATGCCTATTTTCGACCGATTCCCGAGTTAGTTGATCTCTGGCACAGGCAAGTGGGTTTTTCCTCCCAGAAAATCGGGTTTTTCATCCCATAAATTCAAGAAAATCAGCTGTAGTACCCACATTATTTTAGACAGTAACATATCCTGTTAGGCTAAGGTACCAAGAGATGGAAGCACTTGTTTGCCAGCCTCTTCATCGGTGGCTGCCTATAATTAGTAATAGACATGGGCCAGCTATCTCTGATTGGCTACCGGTGGAGATTGAACTGCTCACTCAGTCTCCAAATGCTAGATAGGGTATAAAGGCCTCGCCTACTCCCTAAAAGGGAATAAAAGGCATTAGCTGATTTATTTTATTTTATTTATTTATTTATTGTTTATGGTGTTCTTGTACCTACTAAAAATAAGTCTCTATTATTTCAACTGCTGGTTGTTGCCATTTCTGAAATCTGAGATCTTTAATAATATATATAATAATCCTTTATGGTTACTAGACAGTAATCTCCTGAGATATACTAGAAGATAATCCTAACAATCACCAGGCTGAGAGTTATGTGAGATTATTCATCATGATTGTGATCTTTAAGATGATACAATTCTCAGAAGTCACACTAAAGAGCCACAAGTAATAACTACTTTAAGGTCAGATTTTTTCCAGTTCCATTCCTTTGAATAATTCTAAACAAAAATGGTGATATTTCTTTTATAGGTGGATGCAGTAATTTTTTAAATGAATTCTGCCTAATTATCCCATGCTTCACAAAATTTTTGATTCATAATAATCACTTTTCTTATTATTGAAAACTTATAAATTATCTGAAGCGGTTGCTTCATACCTTTAATGTGATGAACCACCTTTTGGGAAGATAAACAAAGCGCAGATATGTTGCATGATTATTCCACTATTATTTTTTTTATGGAGGGGGGGCCTTTTATAATAAAGTTACAAGAGCATTAGATGAGGGAAAGGCATACACTGCTATTTTGCTAGACTTAGTGAAAGCACTTGACAGGGTGCTACATGATAAGCTGATATTCAAGTTGCAGCACATGGGTCTGGATGTCAGATTGGTCAACTGGATTCAGGATTGGCTGTCCGAAAGGTATCAGAGAGTTGTGTATGGTGGGACAGTTTCAAGGAGGCAGAAGGTTACAAGTAGGGTCCCACAGGGCTCAGTACTGAGACCTATATTGGTTAACCTTTATATCAATGATTGCAAGGGGATATTCAGTTGTTTGCGGATGATGCGAAGCTGGGAAGGATTCTTAGTAACAGTGGAGATGTGGTAGCCTTGCAAGAGGATTTGAATAAGCTAGATAGATGGACAAATGAATGGGGGTATCGGTTTAATGCTGCAAAATGTAAGGTCTTGAGGTTTGGGAAACATCGATGGGATGCTGCATACTCTATGGGAGGAGTTATACTGGAGGAAGTAGGGGAGACAAGAGACCTGGTGTTGATGATTGATAGAAACCTGAAATTTAGGGGACATATTGCAAAGGTGTTGAAGGTAACACAGAGGATTGCTGCAATAATGAAAAGGACACTGACCTGCAGAGATAAAAGGGTTATCATTCCATTGTATAAGTCTCTGATCAGACCACACTTAGACTACTGTTCTCAGATTTGGTCCCCAGGATTTGAAGGGGATAAATTAACTGTGGAAAGGTACAAAGGCAGATAACAAAGATAGTTTCAGGACTGTACCATGTTAGTTATGAGGATCAGCTGAGGGAATGTGGACTGCAGAGTTGGGTGGATGGAAGAAAGAGAGGTGATATGATTGAGACTTTTAAACTGTTGAGAGGTGGTTACAGGGTTAACACTGGGGAGCTCGTTTGCTTGGTTGAAATGCAGGAAGGAGTGATGACAAGAGGCCATCCCTGGAAGTTAGGAAAGGAAACTGTGAGCAAGAGGGTGAGGAATGGTTTCTTTGCATGGAGGGTGGTTGAGCCATGGAATGCATTGCCTGATGGAGTGGTGAGAGCAAGAACTCTCAATGAGTTCAAGGAGTGGTATGATAGACTTTGCGTTTCTTAGGAAGGACCTCCCACGATGAGTCTTTTGACTCCATGGAGGCCTGAATAATACCAATAATAATAATAATAATACGGCACCGCTCAAATCATGGGATTATGTTTAATGGATGCATCGAACTGCAAACGCTGGAAAAGGGGCTACTATAATTGCAACAAAGTTCTTCAATGTCATGTTTGATTGTTCTGTGGTGCTATAAGCAAAGAATTCATTTTTATGGGTGACAATAATCCATACCACATCATACACAAGCAGTGGAGATACTTCTGGAGACTGAGGATAACAATCATGAGATCTAGGGAGATCTAGGGGGATCTCCAGGGGGATGAGATCTAGGGAGCGTGCTGGCCAGCACGCTCCCTAGATCTCATCCCCCTGGAGCATATTTTAGACTCAATAGGGAGATGCATTGCTGCTAGAAATTCCTCTCCAGAAAATAAACAAGGCCTTATCCTTGAGCTGAAGGAGGAGAGGACCAGTTTGCCACGAGAACTCCTGAATCACTTGGTGATAATCATAGTATGATGTTTTCAGAGCTGCATCGCAATTCAGGTTGGACATTGATTATTCCATGCTGAAATGTGACTCTGCATTGTTTTCTGTAAGCACTATACGTTTATTTCTTAACTACTTAGGAAATTTGTAACTTTTGTCAAAAATGTATTGCAATTTAATTTGGACAAAATTTATAATGCATATTTTGTGTAATATAATTTATTAGTATGCTGGCAAATAAACTTTTGTTCACATTTGTCTGTAGTCATGAAAATGTTTTTATATAGGGATAAAAATGTGGTTTGTCCTTAGCTTTGAACACCAGTGTATGTCCTTGATTGTGTAACAGAAAATTAATAGTATAAATATTGTGCAAAAGTACTAGTTACAATAACAATAACTAGTTGGCCAATTGGTTAACTCAAACCAATCCAACAGGATGCGAGTTTAAATCTGCCATGAACATGGATGTTTGTGAATGCCTTTAGGTGAGAGATGAATTTTATCATCCAGTATGAAACCACTGTACTGCTTACTGGAGGTCTGCAATGGCTGGGAAAAGTTCTATGTCTAGTTTTTATAGCAGGGTTTCTGGATTAATGTAAAAATTAAAAAAAAATACATCCTCAGCACACCCACAAAAGGATTACAAAAACCTTTTGTTGGGGGGAGGGGGGAGTCACATAAAAAATAAAATAAAAATAAAGGTAAAACATATAAGTAAATAAAACAACTACTGCTAACAAAAAGTAATGCATATCTACAAATAATAACTGCTGGCTGTTGGGAGAGTGATTAGCATAGTCCACTCTCCAAACAACAGGTTGTTGCTTGAATTCCACAGTGGAGACGTGTACCTGTGATTATTTTTAGGTGGGAGATGAATTTCATTGCTTGGTCTGAGACCTTTGCTTGGCTTATTGGATGCCTGAAGTGACTTGAGAAGTTCCATGTTTGGTTTCTAGAGCAGGGTTTCTAGACTATGTGCAAACCAAACAAAAATAGAAAAAAAATTATAAAATTAATAAAAATAGAAAAAATAAACTCTTAGCCCAACTCACTCCACCCACTTTCACACAGGTTTCTGCAATATGTATCTTCTATGAATGCTTCCATTGTAAACATTTATCAGAAATATCATAAATAATCCCTTCACTCTACACTACATCTTTTGGAACACATTCAACTACCACCCAACATCCCTTCACAGTACAACTCTAAGCCCAAGGAACAAGTTTCTTTTCCTACTCCATCATCCCTGCTACTGCTATATTGTGGAGCGACTGTATTGTACAGCCTAAGGTTGTATTCAAGTGTAAGATATAGAGGCTAATGATTTAACATTAATTGCCTTAGTACAGATACTATTATTATGATTATTATTATTATTAAAATCTGGTTGAATGAGCATTGTGTGCAATAGTGTGTACCTCCCACAATGAATATCTGACTACATGGAGGTACATGCTATTGCACATAATGCTCATCCACTGTGCCTTAAAATGATTCAATGTGTCTACATTCACAACACACTCAGGCAATGCATTCCATTCAGCAACTCTGCATAACTCCCCATGCAAAGAACCTTCTCCTCACTCCTCTACTAACATCCTCTTGTTCTACACTCCTCTCCCATTCTATGAAAAAATCTCCTCATGTCAAACTGATAACCCTTGACTAGCTTATGTCTCAATCATATCCCTCCCTCTTCCTCCTATTCAGAAAGCTTTGCAATTTACATTCTCTTAATCTGTCCTCATACTCCAAATTCCAAAGATCACTCTGACAACCTTTGTGAATCTTCTCTGGACGCTTTCCAATATATCCTCATCACCATGAAAACCCGGCGACCAGATCTGTGCACAATAATTCATATGAGGCCTAATCAAGGCCTTATACAACGGCATCATAATTTCTTTATTTCTGCATGTCAAGAACCTCTGTATCATTGCCATTATCCGATGTGAGTCTTTACAACTTGTACAATGAGGCACCTGAATGTTAGGTCCTTGTCCACCACCAGATCTCTCATTTCTTCTGTCTCCTTTAAAGTTTCCCCAACAAGTGTATATTCTGCATCCCACCGTTGCTTACCAAATTTTAAAATCATACACTTTACAACACTGAACTGATAGTGCCACTTACCTGCCCATTCATTCAATGTATTCAAGTCCTGCAAGGACATAATATCTGCTTGACTCTGCATTGCTCTCCCCAGTTTTGCATCATCTGCATATCACTAGTTAAATCCATCTCAATATCATTAATATATTAAATATTACATTAATATATTACATATAACATACAAATTTCCACTCCACACCTGCACACTTGCCAATCACCTTTATCATCACTTACAACATATATTCACTCAGGTCTCAACTTCCCCACCAACATCGCAACATACTCCATCTCTATACACACATTCACTGCTATTTTCAACATCTACCATCCCTACACCATGTCTCCCTGTCTACCTGTGCTCCCTCTTCCCATTCCTCTTCTCTCACACTATCATTATTTCCACTACCAACCACTCCTGTCTCTTCAATACCACTCTCCTGCTCTTTCACTTCATCTCTTACTTTTGATATCTTACATGCAGCACACACACACACACTGTACTTCCATTTAGCAACACTTTCCCCAGCATCCTCACTCCAAAGCCATTTAAAATGAAACCCATCATGATGTATAATTCCATTCTTCTCGCAAATACATGCCATACATCCACAAACTGTACTCCCTTCTCCTCACACAGCTCCACTAGCATAGCACTCATGATTCCAGCTCTCTGTCTCAACTCATCATTGTCATACCTCAGCAACACAGTGACAACCTTTCCAACTACACTGTTTTCTTTCATTTTTCTCAACAACCTACTGTCCACTAGCATAGCACTCATGATTCCAGTTCTCCGTCTCAACTCATCATTGTCATACCTCAGCAACACAGTGACAACCTTTCCAACTACACTGTTTTCTTTCACTTTTCTCAACAACCTACTGACATTCATCCTTACATATTCCTTATGTCCAATCAAGTCATTTGTTCTCACAACCACCACTAGTTCTCTTGCTGATTTCTTTCCTCCTCATGTCCAATGTCTGAATTATTTTGCTCATTCTCCTTCCTGGATACCAGCCTTACGGATTTTCTCGTTATCTAATTCTCTAACTATGGAATCTCTATACACTGCTATTCTGGAATCCTTTTTTACCCTTTTTTTCTTTCATTCTATTCTTTTGCACACTTTCATTAGTTTCCACTAAACGTTTCATATCACTCCACATACAAGAATATAATTTCTTGGCAAGTGTAATTGAAGCCTTGAAGACGCTTGTTTTTCACTAAAATTAACAGCATACACTCCTGTAATGACCTCTCCATAGAGGTAGAAAAGGACAGACAATTAGCCTTCTTAGACACCCTGCTCTTCTCCTCCTGGTATACTGACTACTTCCATTTAACACAAACGCACCTTCAATGGTTGCTGCTACAGCAACACATAATCCATTTCCAAAAATAGGGATCATTGTAAACTTACTAAATCGAACTGCAACTGTCTGCTCTGCACGCTAAGATTCCAAATTAGAACCGAACGTTATCCAGTGTTTTATGCAACAGAATGACTTCTCCCCACAAAGAAACAGCACATTTTTGACTCCTAAAAGCCTGCTTCTAACATCTCAGAACCAGCATAGAGAGTTCAATTCTGTATATTTATAAATAATGACTAATTATGGATATATTAATTAAATAAGATTTTTATTTAATATATAATTTTCATCCTAGTGTCAAGAGCATCTTCAGCACAACTTCCAAATTAAATAAGTAGAAGAGAAAACTGGAAGACTCAACAATGAAAATGTGAGCTATCATATATTTACACGATATAGAGTGGCATGGTCTAAATTGCATTAAGGTTCGAAATGAACACATTTAAAACAAAGCATTAATCAATTAAAAAAAAAAAGACAAAAACTTATTGCCTATGGAATGTATGGAGTAGAAGAACTATTTCACATAAGATGATTTCAGATCACTTCTGTTCAGATTTGGACAGTGCAGCAAGATTTCACAAAGAGAGTTATATAAGAATGCTTATACAATTCTCTTTGTATAAGCATTCTTGACAGCAGGATGAAAATTCTATGTTAAATAAAGTCTTACATAAATAATAAATATGTAGTTAATCATTACTTATTTAGTTATGGTTATATTCCCATTTATCATGTAATTCCTTATGTTTCACCAGTCTTAAAGATCCTCAAGAAATGCAACCTAGTGCCTATATTTTTTTTTTTTTCTGTCAACAAACTCTCTTCCTGGCTACCCCCAAAAGGATCATATCATTCATTTCAAAAATTATGCATCGTATCAACAAAACCTTGCTAAATCAACATAGAAATGTTGATTTAGCATGATCTCAAACTAGAACTGAAGAATATCCAATGTATTATGCAGCAAAACAGAGGAAAACCCTGTCACCCCCATGGGGAGCTGGCAGGGTTTTTTCTCTTAGAAACTTGTGCTTTTTTTTTTTATCCCACAAAACAAGCAAACTGGCAAGCAGAACACATACAATTTACAGACTTAATACACTGGACTCACAGCCTTAGTTTCTTCAGCAATAAAATTTCAAAACAAACAAACTTCACAGAGAAGATACAGCACATTTTGACTCCTACAAGCCTAACAACCCAGAACCAGTACAGAGAGTTCCGATTCTTCATGTTTATTGTATCTGCAGCATGACGTGTGTACCAAGTTCCATGTGAGTGCAATCTCTTTTACTTTGGAGAGATGTTCTGTGGAGAAGAGATTACAAGCACCGTAATTATATATCATCTATAACAAATCTGAAAAGTCTGGTTTAGAACAGTATGAAGTTGACACTGACCACAAAATCTTTGGACCGAGAATTTATCTAGTTGATTGCAATCAGAAATTTGAAAACAAAAATTATTCAAGAAGAGGTGCTAAGGTGATATCATCCAAATTTGAATTATAATGACCACTTTGCCTTGCACAAAATATGGGAAATTTAATTCTTATCAAGTCATATGAAGCAGTAGTTTTTTTATTTTATCTTATTTTTGTTTAAATCACATCTTGCTATCTACTTTACAATATTATACTAAAATACATCTCTTATTATTTGGAAGTCCATAATTTCGAAATCCATTTGTATTTCAAATGCATTGAAGATAAACTGCTTGATTCAGATTAAAATATTTGTTAATGATGTTTTTATTAATTTCTAATATTTACTTGTATCAATAATCATTTTCACCATGTCATTGAAGGTAAAATTCAAACTAGAAAAATATCATTTTGCAGCAACATATATCATTTTCAGAGGCAGATGAACTGGAGGTCTTAAGGATATTGCAGAACTTAAATGCAAATAAACCAAGGGATTAAATGGGATATATCATCCCATGTATTAAAGAATGTGCAAGCAAACTGGTAGCTACTCTCACAAATCTGTTAAACTTAAGTTCAAGCTCTATTTTGGTGACAAGGTAGTGGAAAGAGGACAAAGTTTTCTGATGCTCCAAGACACATTAAATTATAGGACAATCAGTATCTCAGCAATGGGGACAGTTAAGGTATTGGAGATGTTGGTAAAAGGTAGAATTCAGGACCAGGCAGACAGGAATATGAGCTGGATAAAGGAAATAACTACATAGTGATACTGCTGGGCTTTTGCAAAGGAAAGCGACAGGAAATTCTGTAGCATAAATTGGAGCAAATAGGGATGGATATGTAGTCGTTAGAGGCTAATGACTTCACATCAATTGCCTTAGTATCCCATAATGCAAAGCACATTCCTTACAGACATATATAATATACTATGCATTATAGGAAGGGCCACTAACCAGAATGTTTTAGCAATAGGGTGTGCCACCTTTTGGCTACTTGTATATGGAAATATGGCTTCTGGATTACTTCAACCTTGGTATCACTTCTGGGTCTGGCTCTTACTGATAAACCCTCAATAAAGGTCGAAACCAGCTGGGTAGTGGCCTTTTCCATAATGCATCGCATTATACATGTGCGTAAGAATATGTGCATTGCATTATGGGATACTAAGTTAGCTTATATAAGTTAGCTTATATGAAGCTAACTTATATGAGTTAGCTTCATATAAGCCTCTATATACTTGTATATAGAGGCTTATATGAAGCCTCTATATACAAGTAATCCAGTCGTGAAGTGACTTCATGCACAAACTTTGTTTGCTTACACTTGGATAAAGGATGAAACTGACAATATAATTTCTTGAAATCTTTAATTTATAGTATAAGTGAAAAAACTTTCAACATGTAGCTGGTGATTTGGATAAGACACTGGCTGGAGAAAAGATATCAAAGAGTAGTAATTTAAAAGGGAATTGAATCCAGGAAAAGGTGGGCAACTAGTGGTGTATGTATCACAGAACTCTGTACTTGGGCTTATTAAATTTGTAAATCAATTATATATGAAATGATATAGCAGTAAATATTTAGTTGTTTGTTGATGATGCAAGACTAGGAAGCAATAATCAATGAAGATAATATAGAGATCCTGCAGGATGACATAAAGAGACTAGTTGCATAGTAAAGGATAACTAATGGCTACCGGTTTAACATGGCAAAGTGTAAGGTTAGGATGACTTTAAAATAAGAGATCATAAAATGTGCACTACTGATGGAACAGAAGTGCAGAAAATTGATGAGGCCAGTGATTTCGAGTGACTATAGACAAGGAAGTAAAGCTTAGAGGGCACATCGCAAAGGTGATCAAAATAGATCATTAGATTACCTGCATGTCGATGAACACTGACAAGAAGTGACAGAGAGGCTATTATTCTTCTTAAGGCAACATTTAGACCACTGTACACAGATATGGTAGCCTGGATTCCTTGGGGTTGGGGAATGTGTGAAGATCCAGAGGAGAGCACCAAGATACCCTCCAACCCTGTGAGACTAGATCAACAGTCTGGCCTCATGGATTTACAAAGGCCAGCTGATAGATAGAAAAGAGGGAGATGTGACAGAAATATGAACAACAGCTCAGTCAATTTCAACAATGCACTATGGTTGGAAAAAAAAAAAGTTCTAGGTTCAAATCCATCTAGGACACAAAAAATCTTTGTCAGGTTTTTAAATGAAGGTGAGTCAGCCAATATCATATGGAGATGGCAAGCTTTTTTCCAGAAACTCAGGTTTTTCATCTGATAATACAGGCAAATTGGCATGAAGAACACAATCAACTGATAGCCAAAATACATTCTGTAGGTAGGATTATCCACTCTATCAGAGCATTAATTAGGTTTCGAAGAAGCCATGTTACTTGGTTGTGACAAACCTAACACAAGGGAAAAAGGGACTGATAGACACATATAGGAGAATTTTTTCATGGCAGAAAGGGAGACAAGGGGTCTGCCTTTATGCCATGAAAATTTATACCATGAATAGCCATATTCACACAATTTCTGGAAATTGTGTGAATATGGCAGGCAGATGCATGAGGACTAGATATTTTTCCTAAATGAGTTAGCAGACACTGTTATGAGTGCTTTGTTGGCAAACAAGGTAAGAAGAGATAATAATAGGTGTAGTGTGAATAATGGTTACAGCAGGCATTCTTCAAATAATCTTTGATACCATGGTGAGATGTTCAAGGGGAAAAAAGAATAACAACAATACTGTACTTTACCTTTTCTCTCTTAACCATCATTTTTTGCTATGCAGTGCCACCCCTTAATTTTAAATTTCCCCTATTTTTAAATAAGACAATTGTGCAGCACAGTAGTTAACTCCTTGCTAAAGTCTACATATAGGACATCATACTATTTACTGCATCTAATTCTTGAGTAGCATGGTAACTAATTTGTGATAAACAGTACTTGACCTCAAAAAAACCATTAATTCATTAATGGTTTTTTTGAGGTCTGTAATTCATTTGTAATTTTATTGGCATCAAATATCTTTGTACACTATCTGATTGAAAGTATCCAGACACCTACTCGAAACTGTAATCAGACTTTCCTTGTGACACACATATTAGATGCACACTTTCCAGAAGTGGACATTAATACGAGGTGGGTCCACCCTTTGCTTCTATGACAGTTCTAACTCTGCTGGGGAGACTTTCCATCAGTGTCAGAACATCTATGGAGGAATGGCAGCCCATTCTTCCTGAAGTGCTGAAGCCACAGCAATTCGTAATGTGGGTTGTTTGGGGTCTGGAAGGAAGTTGGCATTCTAATTCATCCCAAAGGTGTTCTACGGAATTAAAGTCAGGGCTCTGGGCCAACCAGTCTATTTCTGGAACGTTATTGTCCACAAACTATTCCCTCACAGACCTTGCTTTATGGCAGGTAACATTGTCATGCTGATACAGACAATAGTCACCGAATCGATCTTCTACCATAGACAGTAAGCAATGGGTCAAAATGTCCTTGTACTCTTCTGCATTTAGATCTCTGTGTAGTGTTACGAAAGGCAAAGTCCATTCCATAACCCCCTCCATGCACACCCCCCACACACACTGTAACACCACCTCCTCCAAATATCACTGTTGGCACTACACATGCTTGTGGGAATTGTTCTCCAGGCATTTGCAACATCCAGACCCTTCCATCAGATTGCCACATGGTAAAGCGTGATTCATCAATCTAAATCATACATTTCCAATTGTCCACTGTTGTCGCTCTTTACACCACTGCAGGTGGCACTTAGTGTTCACAGGAGAAATGTTTGGTTTATGGGCAGATGCTCGACCATGGAACCTCATTCCTCTTACCTCTTGATGCACAGTCATAGTACTGGTTGTACAGTTAGTAGCACTGAGGAACTCCCGGGTGATTGTTTCAGTCGATGTCTGGTGATTTCCACAAACCTCCTTCTTCAATGCTCAATGGTCCCTGTCTGTCATTAAACGCGGCCTACCTGAGCGTGGTTTCATGTTTCCACTTCACAATCATGTCACCAACTGCTGACTTGGGGTAACTTGAGGAGGGTTGAAATGTCAATGACAGATTTCTTACTGATGTGGCAACCAACAACTAGTCTACGTTCAAAGTCACTGAGCTCCCTTGACCCACCAATTCTGCTCGTACCTCTTATCACTGAACAAAATACAACTCCTTTTATACCAAGAAGTGAGGTCGTAGTGACATTTAGACATCAGTTTACAAATTACATAGGGATGTCCAGATACTTTTGATCAGATAGTGTATACAACTTAATAATAAGCTACATTTTACCCACAACAACTGTTAAACTTACAAGCCTATGCATACTAGGCTTGTAAGTTTAACAGTTCGATATTAATACTAGAATGTTCCTTTATGGAATGGCATAACATTTGCCTTTCTCCAATCAACACCAATAACAGTGGAAAGGAGTGATGACAAGGGGCCATCCCTGGAAGTTACGAAAGGAAGCTGTGAGCAAGAGAGTGAGGAGTGGTTGAACCATGGAATGCATTGCCTGATAGAGTGGTGAAAGCAAGAACGGTCAATGAGTTTAAGGAGTGGTATGAAAGACTTTCTGTTTCCTAGGAAGGACCTCCCGTGATGAGTCTTTTGACTCCATGGAGGCCTGAATAATAATAATAATAATTGGAACTTCTCCTATATCCAACAAAGCCTTCAGTAATATATAACAGTTTGACAGTCTCTTCTCATCTACTCCAATTACACATTTCCTAAGTTAAATATGCGAATAATTTCATATTTGTTAACTTTTGCCCATTGAAACCATTTTAAAATCTGCTCTAGCAAATCTGGTACTGTTATAAGTACTTTTTATAATTATCATTGCTAAACAAATCTCCCTGAAGTCAGGATTGCTTTCCAATAGAAAGTGAAACTTCTGCTATATCCAATTAAAGCCTTTAGTAATATATATACATATATATGTGTGTGTGTGTGTAGGAAGATTGATTTACTCGGTTGTTATACATTTTTTAAAAAATTGAATGACTAAAAACTGAGAAAAATGAAAACAAAGTTTATTATCACAACTAGTTTCAGCTTGTATCAGTCTTCTTCAGGTGCACATTAAAAAAGAAATAACCAGTAAAACATAGAGGAAATAACTGTAAACATCACGGAGAGTTGGTGCATATATTTCAACGGTGAAGTCTAACGCATTCAAAACCGTTCTCTCGTTGGCTTCATTGTTAGGCGTATGCATGCGTATGGCATCTCGCGAACTCAGTATTTGATCGTAGCACAATGACAGTCTGAAAGGTTGTAATTCGGGTTGTTGAGATGTAGGAGGCTGAGAATGATTTCTTTTGATTCTATTATCTTCCTTTCTAATTCATCGTGGCAACGGAAAATGTTATTAGACTTGTCCCATAGGACTGTATGGCTTTAATGTTTTCTTTAAAAAGAAAACATTAAAACGGAATGGGCTAGAATGATTTACCATAGAGCAAAGTTAGATCTTCTCACTGAGAGGATATTTGATACTAAATGCACTCTGGCTTTTTTATTTAGTAAAAAAACGACGTTATCTCAAAAAATCGAGCAATCTCTAGATAGTGACAGTTGGAATCTTCTTAAAGTCAGAAGTGAATGTTCGCTCTTTGGCTTCATTGTTGGGCGTATGCATGCATATAGCATCTTGTGAATGCCAGTATTCGATCGTAGCACAATGACTTTCTGAAAGGTTGTAATTCAGGTTGTTGTTGAGATGTAGGAGGCTGAAATGATTTCTTTTGATTCTATTATCTTCCTTTCTAATTCATCGTGGCAACGGAAAATGTTATTAGACTTGTCCCATAGGACTGTATGGCTAAGGTTTTCTTCATCAGAATTGGCCAAGAACAAAACATGACTAGACAAAGTCATGTTCTGTTGTCAAGTGATGTAATTCCATGCTGTCTTTCCTAAGTTTATCTCCTTTAAATCATCATCATCATCAAATTCCTGCCATGTACCCTCAAGGGGTGTACAGTACTACATGAAAAAATTACATCATTATTAATTTCCTATCTACAATTTTCCTCCAAATCAGTCTGTTACTTGTCAATACTCCAACATTATCAGATCTTATATTTCTATCATCTAAAGCACTTTGTACAGTATCAATCCACCTATATCTTGGTCTTCCTCTAGGTCGTTTTGCTAATCTTTCCTCGCCCATTCTGTTTAAGTGACCATACCACCTGAGATTAGCTCTGCTAACACACTACTGGATGCTGACAATGTCAAGTTCTTTCCTAATATCCTCGTTTTTAATATGATATTGCCATTGATGCCATCTGTTCACGCCTATAATCTTTCTCAGGACTCTCATATCTGTGGTCTCTAGTCTTTGGTCAAGTGTTTTACTTCTGACCCAGCTCTCAGATCCATAAGTTAAAACTGGTTTGAACACTGTCTTGTACACAGCTAATTTAGTGTTTCGACTAATTTCTCTCTTATTCCATATGAATTTATTCAATTGACTTCCCACCATACCAGCTTTGCTTATTCTGTTGTCTATTTCTATATTTAATTTACCATCTTCAGTAAAAATCGTGCCTAAATAGCTGAAATGTTTTACTTGTTCCACAGGTTCTCCATTCACAACACAGTTGACATTTTCAATGATTCTGCCTATTTTCATTGTCTTTGTCTTTTTATTGCTGACCTTCATACCATATCTATTACAACAGCTATTCAATTTAGTCAGAGAACCTTGCAGACTTGTAGCGGATTTATTTAGAAGTATAACATCATCCGCATAAAGCAAAGAGCTGACATTAACATCTCCAATTTTGATATCATGTTTAATACCACTTTCCTTCATAATGTGATCCATATAGATAATGAATAACACAGGGGATAATGTACATCCTTGTCTCACACCAGATTTAACATTAAACCATCTTCCTATACTTCCTTTAATTCTAACTGCTGACTTACAACTCAAATAAAGACTAAGTATTGCTTGATATAATGCCCCATTGACACCATATAACCGCAGCGTATTGAATAGCTTCTCTCTTGGCACCTTGTCATATGCCTTTTCCAGATCGACAAAACTTAAATACAGATCTTTGTTATATTCCCATGCTTTCTCAACTATTTGTCGTAAAGTGAAGATCTGATCCTGACAGCCTCTATTTGGCCTGAATCCAGCTTGTTCTTCACCAAGCTTTTCTTCCACAATTCTTCTCAACCGTTTCTCAAGTATACTTGCATAGATCTTGCCAGGAACACTCAGTAAGGAAATACCTCTGTAATTCTCACACGCAGTTTTATTTCCCTTTTTATATATGGGTACTATGAGAGCTCTACTCCAGTCATCGGGAATTCGTCCCTCTGTCCAGGCTTTCTGAACTATGCAGTGCAGCCACTGTAAGACTGTTATACCACCATACTTCAGCATTTCTGGTCGAATATCATCTACTCCTGCTGCCTTTCCACATTTCAAGCCTTTGATGGCTTTTTCTACTTCTAGTATGGATATGTATTTCTGACTGCATGCCTGGTCAGTGTTTTTTACCACTGTGCTATCATCACTGCTTGTTTCATTTAGCAGTTTTTCAAAGTAATTACTCCATACTTCAAGAATATCTTTTTCTCCCGTTTTCATCACCTTTATCATCTCTAACTCCTTTTACAGCACTCTTTCCTCCATTCTTAAGCTTCTTCAACAACCTCCAGAATATTTTGCCACCTTCTTGATATTTATTTTCTATATTCTTGCCAAAGTCCTCCCATGACTTTTGTTTAGCTAGTTTTACACAGTGTTTAGCATTCTTGCATTTGTCTCTATATTCTCTAAGAGCACAAGCTGACTTATTTGACAAGAACTTTTGATATGCTTTCTTCTTTTCCTTCACTGCCTCTTTAACTTCCTGTGTCCACCAGGGAGTTCTGATTTTTTTATCCTTACAGATAACCTCACCACATGCCTCTCTGGCAGAATCAAGCAATGTTTTCTTCAGAGTTTGCCACTGAATCTCCAAGGTTTGATTCCTGTTCTCAAACTCTTTCATTTTTTCTTCAATAATCTTTGTGTATTTTAGCCTACAGTTCACATCTGTGAGCTGCTCAACTTTTATTCGCTTTAAAACTTTCTTACATGTTATTCTTTTCAATATGAAATTCAATTTTATCCTGCTCAAGACTAAATAGTGATCACTTCCAATTTCAAATCCTCTGTACACTCTGGTGTCCTGCACCAGGGAGAAAACATCACTATCAACAATAACATAGTCAATGAGACTTTTCTTATTCCTAGCCTCTTCTCTCCATGTGAATTTGTGCACATTTTTATGTTGGAACATGGTGTTAGTAATAACCAGTCCATGTCCTGAGCAGAAATCCAACAGATATTTGCCATTATTATTAGTTTTGCTCTTTTCTCCAAATTTTCCCAAAATATTTTTGTATGTCTCACAATCATTTCCTACTCTGCTATTTAGATCCCCAACAAGGATCAACTTTTCATTTTTCATTGTGTCAGTTGCTTTTTCTAAAGCCTCAAAAAATTCCTCCACTTCTACCTTAGTAGAACCTTCTGTGGGACCATAGGCACAAATAAGTCTCATTGTCCAGTTCCCCATTCTCATATTTGCCCACATTACTCTACTTGAGACTGACTGCCATTCAAGAAGATTAGCCTCGTATTTTGTGTTGAATACTATGGCTACTCCTTCTTTTCCATGATTGTCATTGCCTGAATATAACATTTTGTATTTATTGCTCAGAAAGATCTCACCAGTTTTGGTCTTTTTTGTTTCAGTCACCCCTATTATGTCGATCTGGTACTTATCTAATTCCTCAGCTAGCTCCATTTCTTTGCCATTCAGGCTTCTTACGTTGATAGTACCGATCTTTAACTCTGGTGATGTTGAGTTGGGGTTTGTTTTCAGATTTGTTCCAGTAGCAGACTTTTTGCTGTTCGCCCTGGTTCCCTGGCGAAAAAAAAAGGGGGTCTTGTTTAACCGGGCGACGCCCCAGCCGGCATGAAATTTTGTCATGTTGTACCATCGTTCTATATTTTGGTTAACCAATAAGAATACAATTTGGTCGGCTAAATCCCAAATTGCCAGCCCATCCTCGTCCGTTCAGTATCCAAGTAGATACCCAACAGGGTGCACCACGAGAAGGTGAGGATTGGACATTAGGTCAGAAGCCCTGGTCGGTTCTCCGCATTCCTTTAAAGTCTATGTGGAGGTCTCCTCTCAGTTATACAGCTTTGACCCTTAAGCACCCCCATCTCCTTTAAAGAAAACATTAAAACAGCACGGGCTAGAATGATTTACCATAGAGCAAAATTAGATCTTCTCGCCGAGAGGATATTCGATACTAAATGCATTCTGGCTTTTTTTATTTAGTAAAAAAACTCAAGCCACCAGAATTCAAAATGACAATAAACTGAAACTTATTAGAAAATTCGAAGCCCTTAAACAAATACAAAGAAATTTAACTTCTTCGAAACCATGCCTCCATCCCAACAAAGTTGTTATTAACAAATCAAGTTATAATCTTTCCAATGCAGAGAAAAGTGTCCTCTTCAGTAAAGGCCTAAATTTTTGTTTTATCTCCTAGATCTATTCCAAAAGAATTATTACTTATAAAGATCGAAAAAGCTACCTCATTTCTTTCTACCCAAGAGGCAAACCTACTCCACATTGAATCCATTTTCATCATCAATAATGCCAAACCCCCTACAGACAATATCTCTTCATCGGAACGACAGGCTATTAAGAAGTTACAAAACAACAAAAATATAATTATTCTTCCTGCGGATAAAGACAATGCCACAGTTGTTCTTAACAATGATGAATATCATAACAAGATGATGGAATTGTTATGGAGTGACACTTACTCCATAACATAGGTTATGGAGTAAAATAGGTTAGAAGGAATTGACTCTTCAACATATAACCTTTCAAAATATATGGCTAAATCTTTCAAGTGTTTTTCCATTAAGTCATTGTCTTTTATTAAAACTCTGCAGATTTTTATCATGTATAAAAGATATTATTATTAAGGAAGATGAAATCATGGCTAGTTTTGACATCATCTCCTTATTTACTAACGTTCCTATGGATGAAGTTCTTGTACTAATCAAAGATAAATTATCTAAAAGGATCATGGCCTTATTTACTCATTGCATCCACTCAGGATACCATCTATAAACAAAATTATGGTCTTGCAATGGATAATCTGCTGTCACCTGTATACTTGTGAACATCTATTTAGAAGATCTGGAAGTTAAAGCCATCTCTACTTATCCTTTATAACCAAGAATTTGGAAAAGATATATTGATGACATTTTCCTGATTTGGAGCTATGGCCGTGAATCTCTCCTGCACTTCCTAGAACATCTAAATAATCAACATGCGAACATAAAATTTATGACTGAGTTTGAAGCTAATGGTTCTCTTCCTTTTTTTGGACATCAAACTGACCTGTTCCTCAGAAAAATTAAAAATCTCAATTACAGAAAAGCTACCCACACCAACAGATATCTCCACGGTCAATCCCATCATTATCCTCCTCAAAACTTTGGAATCATTTCTACACTAGGACATCATGCTCGCTCTCTTCTTGATGATGAGATAGAAACTTAATAAAGAACTCAATGTTCTCAGGTCTACTTTTCAACTAAATGGTTATTCTCAAAAAACAATTGACAAATTCCTATTAAATCCACCCACTTGCCATAATGAAGAGACCAATAGTGTGAAAGGTAATATTTCTATACCATACCCAAATTGGCCAAGGTTCTTAGGAAATACAACATAAGAACTTTATTTACTCCACTTCCAAAAATTCGCTCCTTAGTGAGCCGTCCAAAACCTAGACATCGCAACCTTAAATATCCCGGTGTTTACCAGATTTGGTGCAACTGTGATATACCTAACTTTGGCCAAACAGAGAAATCGAGCGAGTTACGCATTGAAGAACATAAGAGAGACGTCAGTTACAGGAGAACGCGAGCCAGTGATTGTCTAGTCATGTTCTGTTCTCAGCTAATTCTAATGAAGAAAACCTTAGCCATACAGTCCTAAGGGACAAGTCTAATAACATTTTCCGTTGACACGATGAATTAGAAAGGAAGATAATAGAATCAAAAGAAATCATTCTCAACCCCCTACATCGCATTAACAACAACTTGAGCTACAACCTTTCAGAATGTCATTGTGCTACGATCAAACACTGGTATTCGCGAGATGCTGTAGGCATGCATATGCCCAACAACGAAGCCAACGAGAGAACGATTTTGAATGAGTTTGACTTCAACGTTTCAACGTTGAAATATATACACGAACTTTCTGTAATGTTTACAACTATTTCCTATATGTTTTACTGGTTATTTCTTTTTTAATGTGCACCTAAAGAGGGCTGATACAAGCTGAAACTAGTTGTGATAATAAACTTTGTTTTCATTTTTCTCAGTTTCTAGTCATTCAATTTTTTAAAATAGATATATATTATTATTATTATTATCTGAGACCTCCAGGGAGTCAAGGACTCATCGAGTGAGGCTGTAAATTACCTAACCCAGCTATCATACTTTCCCTTAAATTCATTTACACTAGATGCACTCACTACTCCTAGGGGAAAATTATTCCACTCACTCACTGCTCTCTGGGAGAAAAACCTAGCTCTTACTCCTTTCTGAGAACAACCTTAACTTCCATGGATGCCCCCGTGTTCTCTCCCCGCTTTCCATATAACGAAAAATTTCATCATTTGAAATGCTATAACACCCATTCAAAAGTTTATAAACCTCTATCATATCACCCCTCTTTCTCCTATTAACCAGAGTCTGCAATCCACATACTTGCAATCTGTCCTCAGAATCTAAATTCCATAATCTGGATATAATCTCTGCACCCTTTCCACGGCTTTTTTTTTATCCCCTTGGAACCCAGAAGATCAAATGTGCACACAGTAATCCAGGTGTGGTCTTATCAAAGCCATATAAAGAGGCAAAATAATTTCCTTATCCTTACATGTCAAGGTTCACTTCAATATAGCAATTATCTTCTGAGTTGCATTTGCAAATTTTGCAAATACAACCAATAAACCAAGATCCCTTGCCGCTTCAGTTTCTTGTAGTAACCCTGCTAATATAATATGCTGCTGGAACTCTAATCATGCCAAACCTTACTAACATTAAACTGACAGCCATTTTTGTTTGCCCAGATTTCCAGTCTATTCAAATCATTTTGTAATTGCTGAATATCAGTGGCATCCCTGATTGCCCTGCCTATCTTCGCATCATCAGCAAACAATTGCGAATCTGATGATAGACCCTGCTTGATGTCATTAATTTATAGAGTGAACAATAATGGCCCAAGGATTGAATCCTGAGGTACACCATTTTTTGATATCTGTCTGTCAACCATCCCCTGATCCAAGTTAATAGATTATATTCCAATTATATTCTCCAGTTTATGCAACAACCTATCATGTGGTATCCTATCAAATGCCTTAGAAAAATCCAACATTGTCATAGTGTATCCATTCCCTTTATCCAACTCGGCCATAACATTGTCATAAAATATGAGTAAATTGCTAAAACATGACCTTCCTTTAGTAAACCCATGCTGTTCCCTGCAGGGTTTAGAATGCTTGTCCACCCATTTCTGTATGCTAGTTCTTATCAATTTCTCTAAAATCTTCACTACCACACAAGAGATACTAACAGGTCAGTAGTTAGACACATCAGTTTTTGCACCATCCTTGTGCAAAAACTGATGTGTATCATTCCTGAGCTGAGACTCAAGTTATACAAATGTGTGAAAGCCTAGCCAATTTAGCTGAACATTCCTTTAGCAAATGGGCTGATATTCCATCTGTCCCTATTAACAAATTCTTATCTCAGTTATGCAAGAGCTCTTCAACCTCATTTTCATGAACCTCTAACTCTTCATCCAAGGTAGCAGTAGCATTGGGCACCATGTTAGATACACCTGGTTGATATATCTTAGCAAAGTGAGTACTCATTAACTGAACAATCTCCTTAGCTTCCGACACTCGTGTACCATCTGCATTCAATAAAGTTATTCTTCCACATTTATTCTTTCTTTTGCTTGTGGCATGACAATAAAATTCTTTTGGAAAAGTTTTAACTTATCTCACACTACTCGTTACTTTTCTAGCCTTCGCTTCATATATTTCATTACTCCTCCCACTATTATTCTCACGATATTCTTTCCAAATTGTGTGTACCTGGAAGAGATTTTTCAAAAATAGATGAGCAGACATGATGGATAGATGAGAAGAGATTGTCAAACTCTTATATATATATATCAGTGTATCCCTAGTGTTCAAAGAATAATAGGTTGGGAGTGAAATGGATGTGCACCTTCTTGTGGATCTCTTGCTTAATAAGGTGCACATCCATTTCACTCCCAACCTATTATTCTTTGAACACTAGGGATACACTGATATATATATATAAGAGTTTGACAATCTCTTCTCATCTATCCATCATGTCTGCTCATCTATTTTTGTATAGTAATGTCATTCAAATAATTTCCATACTGATCTCAATAAAGATACACTACTGTGATTTCAAGGCCTAGATGTAATTAGTTGTCCAGAATGCAATTTAATATCTGAACAGATTACTTGTAATGATACATGTTTTATAAATAATCTAATATACCTAATCCAACATGAGCTTCTTGGATCATACTGACATCATTTGCACCATCTCCAATTGCTGCTGTGATTGGACTCTCGTAAGAAAGTTTCATTAATCTCACAATCTAAAAATAAACAAATTTTAAGCAAAAAATGATTATTTAAAATAAGCAAAATACATAATAGAATAAAGATAATGGATACAACAGAAAGAAACAATTGATTAATTTAAAAAATATTTATAATAAGTTAAAAAAAGAAAGATGCAGCATATGATGTGGTCTCTATAATCAGTTCCATAATCCTGTTATTACATTATGGAGGGTAGTGACCTCCCTCCATAATGTAATAACAGCATACTTTTCCTAGGAAATGTGTTTTTACATTATGGAAAATACCCAAGAATAGCGATCTGAACTTTACACACCTTTGCAACGAGTTGCCCGAGACTGTACTATGTACTAGGACCACTTGCATTGGCTAACGCTAGTGTTCGCCGATACTTTATAGTTCACTATATTCGGCAAGAAACTCTCTGATTCCTATCGTTGAGTTTCTTATTCGGTTTTAAAACTATGTGGGATTTAATATCCCCTTAATTTTAGTAATGTTTTCATTGCCGAAATGAAGCTTATTAGCTCTTTATACTTAAGTAACTTAATGGTTGCACCTACTTGGAAAACTCGTTCGCAGAGTATATAAGTTCTTTTCGCTATACACTTTGGTAAATAGGTCTAGCTACTCACTGATGAGGCCTCAAAAAAGGCTGAAACCGGTCTGGGTAGTGACCTCCCTCCATAATGTAATAACAGCATACTTTTCCTAGGAAATGTGTTTTTACATTATGGAAAATACCCAAGAATAGCGATCTGAACTTTACACACCTTTGCAACGAGTTGCCCGAGACTGTACTATATGTACTAGGACCACTTGCATTGGCTAACGCTAGTGTTCGCCGATACTTTATAGTTCACTATATTCGGCAAGAAACTCTCTGATTCCTATCATTGAGTTTCTTATTCGGTTTTAAAACTATGTGGGATTTAATATCCCCTTAATTTTAGTAATGTTTTCATTGCCGAAATGAAGCTTATTAGCTCTTTATACTTAAGTTCCATAATCATTATTTATCATCATCGTTATTTTAGATTACTTGATATATATTATTATTATTGACATCTGACCTCCTTACAGTCAGAGACTCATCATGGGAGGTACACACAATTGCACACAATGCTCATCCAACTGTGCTTTAAACTGATTCATTGTGTCTACATTCACAACACACACTCAGGCAATGCATTCAACTCACCAACCATTCCAAATGCAAAGAACTCTTCCTCACTCCTCTGCTCACACCCTCATTATACAGATTCCAGTGATGGCCTCTTATTCTATTCCATGGTATGAAAAATCTCTTCCATGTAAACCTAATAAGCCCTGACTATCTTATATGTCTCAATCATATTCATCCCCAACTCATCTCATATTCTAGAGGCTTTGGAACTTACATCCTCTCAATCTGTCCTCGTACTCCACATTCCAAAGACCACCTTTCTGAATCTTCCCTGTATCCTTTCCAACATATCCTCATCACTGTGAAAACCCAGCGACCAAATCTGTGCACAATAATCCATATAAGGCCTGATCAAGGCCTTGTACAATGGCATCAAGGTCCTCTGCATCATTCCCATTAACCGATAATATGACGTCTTCACAACTTGAGCAATCTAACCTCTGAATCTCAGGTCCCTGTCCACCATCACTTATAGATCTCTCATCTCCTCTAGTTCCTTTAAAATTTTCTCACCAAGCGTATACTTCACATTCCATTGCTCAAGAAATTCATTTTCCTTATTCCAAAATACTATCTGTTCATTCCAATCTATATCACCATAATTAAAATCACCCGTACTTCTTTTGTACACTAATTCAAATTGTTTATACATTTCTTCATCACCACCCTCCAACATTCCCAGGCCTATAACAACCTCCAACTGAATATATCTTCTGTCAACCTCCACATTATACCACACTGTCTCATAACATTGCCACTATTTCCCTCTTTGATGTCTACCTTATGTGGACCTAATTCCCCTGCTATCATCAGCAGCACTCCCCCCCCCCCTTCTTGAACTTTCTATCCTCGTGAAAAATACTCTATCTGCCATTTCTATTCCCATTAAAATATCATCTTCATTCAACCATGTTTCACTTATTCCAATCATTTTGGGACAAATAAACTCAATGAGTGAAACCATTTCATCTCACCTATACCTGATAATTCTGACATTTAAATAACCACAGTAATTCATTTTTAGGTCTATAATGAGTCCTATCCAAGCCACTTGTTGGTTGTTATTTCACCAACACACCTGCTCACTCATCTTTATCATCGCTCTGCTCAGTTTTAAATTCCCCACCCATTCCCCACTCAGTTCCGGGTCACCCTGTCCACCCAGACTCCCCATGTTTCTCTCTTCCTGTTGCATTCTCGTTCTGTCTTTAACGAGTGCTATATCTCTCCCACTGCTACCGTTTTCACTGCCTAAACTACTGTCTCTTCAATACTACTCTCCTAATTTTCTACTTCATCTCTTGCTTCTGGGAATATGCTATGTTATGCATGTCCATTTCATTTATTGCCAGCCTGGTTGGCTGAGTGGTTAGAATATCTCCAGCCAAAAGGCTGCTGGTTCGAATCCTGCTGTGGGCATGGGTGTTTGTGATTGTGTGTGAAAATACTAATAGTGGTAATGGGAGGTAAATGGCATTGGTGTAGATGATGATGGTAGTCGAGTGATGGTGACAGAGAGTTGTAGAGTAAGTGCCCTCCCTCAATGAGTCTTTGGACTCCATGGATGTGTCACATAATAATAATAATAAAAATTTACCTCAGTTCCCAATATTATCCTTTGGTTCTTTCATTCCTGCAATACCACCACCTGGATGATATACTCTTGCAAAGTGTTCACTTAGTAATTCTTTTCTTTTAGTGTTTCACGGTGATCAGCATTCATTTTAGAAATTATGGACTTTACAACCGTGTTATAAATAACTATTTTAATTACCCGATGTTTTGACCCTTCATATTAAGGTCATCATCTGGAGTATATACAAATATACAAGGACAAGCTGAGTTACATTTCACACAGTAAGCTAAAGAAACAATGATTTGATCACCGGTTATTCTACTAGCATGACCCCTAGTGGAAAAAAAAAGAAGATAAAATTACAAATTAATTAATTATTTAGAAACTACATCAAAGCTAAATTCTATTTAAGATAACATGAGAGAAACATTCTTTCTTATAGATAGTTTTCTTACAGTAACAATGATGTCCTATTTTTAACATTACAATTGTTATATTAGATTTAGGATTCTAGGTTATCTACAGTCCTCTTTATAGTTAACTCTTAGGGAGAAAGGTTCCATGGGTATAATATGTGCCTTCCATATGGTTGGGATTTTTAGATCATCATTATTGTTCAGATTAGGGTGGTTGAAAAGAATCTCACAGGCCTCCTTAAATATGCGTTCATGCTATGTTTTGGTGTGATGTAAACAACTGGTGCTTTTCCAGTCAATTCTATGTAAAGTGTTCAGGGCATGATCAGAAAGCCCAACTTCACCATAGTTGTTATATTTAATGTGTCGTTTATGTTCCTTTGTCTGATAGGAATTGTGCATCCTGTTTCCCCTATATATGGTATGTTACAGGTGCAATAAATACGGTATACTCCAGGGTGGGCCAGAGGAGGGAGTGGGTCTTTGGATGAATTGAGTAAGATTTTTAATTTTACAGGAGGTTTAAAGGTGGCTTTGAGGTTGTATTTCTGTAGTATTCTGTTTATTTTATCTGATATCCCTTTAATGTAAGGAATGGTTATAGTTTTATTGTAGTCTGGTTTATCTTTGTTTTTTATTGAGGTCTTGTAGAGAATTTTTTAATAGTGTTTTGGCTGTAACCATTTTTTAGAAAAGTATTGCTGATAACTTTAAATTGTCTTTCAGCGCTTGTTCGTTGGAACTCTTCAAAGCCCTGTTTTTTAGAGTATTAATAACACATAGCTTCTGTGTTGGCTGGTGGTAGAAGTTTATGGTATATATTGACCAATATGTGTCGGTTTCTGGTAACAGTGAAGGAAAGACTGCCAGAAGGAAGATGCATGACAAGTGTATCTAGAAACGGAAGTGTGTTATGTTTTTCAATCTCAATTGTGAACTGCATGTGTTTGTGTTGTTTGTTTAGGTGGCTAAGGAAAGTGTCTAGTCTGGCAGCCATGAGACCAGATCGTGAAAACATTGTCAACATATCTAAGCCAGACTTTGGGTTTTAAAGGAGAGGAATCTAGAGCATGTTGCTCAAAATGTTCCATATGATCTAGAGCAACATGCTCTAGATTCCTCTCCTTTAAAACCTTCAAACCAACAAAATTCTCTACAAGACCTCAATAAAAAACAAAGATAAACCAGACTACAATAAAACTAAAACCATTCCTTACATTGAAGGGACAGCAGATAAAATAAACAGAATACTACAGAAATACAACCCCAAAGCCACCTTTAAATTAAAAAGCTTACTCAACTCATCCAAAGATCCACTCCCTCCGCTGGCCCACCCTGGAGTATATCGTATTTACTGCACCTGTAATCTATCATATATAGGGAAAACAGGATGCACAATTCCTATCAGACAAAAGGAACATAAACGACACATTAAATATAATAACTATGGTGAAGCTGGCCTTTCTGATCATGCCTTGAACACTTTACACATACACAGAATTGACTGGAAAAGCACCAGTTGTTTACATCATACCAAAACATGGTATGAACTCAAATTTAAGAACCCTGTGAGATTCTTATCAACCACCCCCAATCTAAACAATAATTATGGTCTAAAAATCCCAAGCATATGGAAGGCATATATTCTACCCATGGAACCTTTTTCCCTAGGAGTTAACTATAAACAGGACTGTAGATAATCCAGAATCTTAAATCTAATATAACAATTGTCATGTTAAATTAGGACATCACTGTTATTGTAAGAAAACTATCTATAAGAAAGAATGTTTCTCCCATATTATCTTAAATAGAATTTAGCTTTGATGTAGTTTTTAAATAATTAATTAATTGTAATTTTATCTTTTTTTTTTTTTTTTTTTTCACTAGAGGTCATGCTAGTAGAATAACCAGTGATCAAATCATTGTTTCTTTAGCTTACTGTGTTAAATGTAACTTTATGTTTACATTTAGATAATATAATATGTTTAGATAATATGTTTAGTTAAGATAATATGAGAGAATGTTTCTCTCATATTATCTTAAATAGAATTTAGCTTTGATGTAGTTTTTAAATAATTAATTAATTTGTAATTTTATCTTTTTTTTTTTTTTTCACTAGAGGTCATGCTAGTAGAATAACCAGTGATCAAATCATTGTTTCTTTAGCTTACTGTGTTAAATGTAACTCAGCTTGTCCTTGTATATTTGTATATACTCAGATGATGACCTTAATATGAAGGACTAAACATTGGGAAATTAAAAGTTATTTATAAGATGGTTGTAAAATCCATAATTTCTAAAATGAATAGTAATTCTTCTATTTCATCTGATTCAGTTACCTTCCTACCATCATCATTCATTAAAATGATTTTACCATATACATTCTTCCTTTTATTTGCAGCATACTGAAAGAACTGTTTGGGATTCTCTTTAGCCCGCATTGCTAATTTACATTCATAATCTGCTTTTGCCTTTCTTTTACCACATTAGTTATCCTTCTGGCCTGTCCTGTGCCTTGTACCGTTCATGTGCCTGCTGGTCATATTTCTCATTAAATTCTCTCCAGAATTTTTTTTTTCAGATCCAGCATAATGATCCTGCAAAATCTTGATTTACTTGATTTATACGTTTACTAGAACGTCCTTTATAATATAATATCTGAATCATCCAGTTCTTCATGCATGACATTATCTAAACCTTTTATCCAAAGAGACTTAGCTGCTTTAAGGAGTGTAGGAAGCTTTTCCTGTGAAATCTTCACCTCTCCACTGTACATGAATAGCACCATTTTGCTAGCCTTTAAACTTAATCCCTCACATGTGACTAACAGATGTGACTTAATGTCACATCTATAGATCTTAATTTAAAAGTAACTGATGAAAGACAGTTAATATATTGGTCTAGTAATCCATTTAAAACAAATTTGTCCAATTTCCATCTTTTAGATGACTACTAAATACCAAATTCACTGCAAACTAGTCTACTTATCCAAAACAGTTGTAAGTATTCAATATCTAACACATATTTATAAATCATCACTGAAGTACTTTTATAATCAGACAAGCATATCCAATAAGTATTTCCTCAGTAATTTTTGTCACTCCAATAATAAATTCATTCATGCAAACAATCAATGTTGATTAGTTCACATATATTGCAATGTTGATATTTTTATGCTTAGCAAAGCATCTCAATTCAGATTGTTGAAACCAATTAAGAAATTTTAACAAATTTATTTAAAAGTACTCACATCTCAGCACAATGCTTATAATATTCACACATAATAAATATACACAAACTGACAGTGATAAAACAAGTACCATGATAATCTTAATTTCAGATACATTTCTAACAATTGTATTTGTAACAGTTTGATAAAGTGTCAACTGCTGTTTTGGGTTTGAAGACTAAAGAATTCTCATCTACTCATGTTATGATTTGTTTATTCATATAGTTGGTAACCTTATTAAATGTTAAACTGCATGATCTGTAGATAAATAAAACATGTTTTGATAAAGACACAGTATTCTTAAGAATTGACTTGCTAATTCTTTAAAAAAAGATATCCATTTTAAGATCAAAATTAAAAAAGCGCTTTAAATATATCACATGTAAGCTTTCTGTATATGTAAAATGTAGAATTTTAAATAAGCTTTTATAAGTTTTAAGAATATATCACTTTATTCTTTCAAATATTTAAACTGTGTTTAGTACACAAATATTCTTTGAATTTGTATACTAATATACAAATATGTTCATAGTAATAAAAGTGTAGACTGCATGCCAGTGAACAAAACTAGATATAAAAACATTGTTTATTCTTTAACACATTCATAATTCAAGAGGGTGATGAGTGGTTTCTTTGCATGGAGGGTAGTGGAACCAAGGAATGCATTGCCTGATAGAGTGGTGAGAGCAAGAACGGTCAATGAATTCAAGACATGGTATGATAGACTTTGTGTTTCCTAGGAAGGACCTCCCATGATGAGTCTCTTGACTCCATGGAGGCCTGAATAATAATAATAAGCATGAACAAATAACTTTATATCTTACTTGAGCATAGGATGACATGAGAAATTATCTCATGCAGGCATATCACAAATTGCAAGAATGTCTGCAGAGTTTTGTAAGATAGGATAACAATCAATTGTCATCAGTATACATAAGTAGGCAATAATTAAGATGATTTCTAGAAGCATTTATTTTTATGCATTTAAAAACAAACAACAAGATTTTAATTCATTTAGTTGTATCCTTTTAGAAGACTGAAATAAAATTGACTTTTATATTATTATTATTATTATTACACGGATATTACCATGAGTCAAATGACGTATCATGGGAAACCCACACTAACCATTATTTACACACTACCGATCACACCTCTCCTTAAACTTATTTACCACTGGGGCACTCATGACAACCTATGGCAATCCATTCTATTCGGAATGGATTGCCATAGATAATATAACTCTCCAAGCAAAGAACCTAGTCCTCCCATGCTTACTAACCACGCTCTTATACAACTCCTAGGTGTTACCCCTCGTTATCGCTCTACTACTCGTGTATTGAAAAATTTCTTTTGTGTCAATCTTATCACCCTCTCTCCACTCCTCTGCATGCCAGTAAACTCTGCAACCCACACACCTTCAGTCTGTCCTCATATGGAGAATTTCACAGAGCTGTCACCAGCTTGGTTAAACATTTCTTAATCTCTACACCAACTCCTGATCCCCAAGAAACCTAGGTGACCAAATTGGTGTACAGTAGTCAAGATGAAGCCAAATCATAACATTAAAAAGAGGGATAATAACCTCCTTATCTTTACTTGCCTGTGCTCTTCAACATTCAAGTAATCCTCTGAGTTATTTTGCCAAATTTTGCAATATGTCCTCTGAACTCCAAATCTTTTTTCTACAATCACTCACAAATCCCTAGCCTCATGAAACCCTGAACTGCATTACTTTACATTTTGCAACATTAAATTGACAACCACTGTTCTCTGTCCACACTGCCAATTTATTGAAATCATTCTGTAGGTTATTACAGCACCTTTATCAACCATTGCCATGCCCAGTTTTGCATTGTCAGCAAACAGCTGAACATCTCCCCTGAAATCTTCATCTATATCATTAGCATACAATTTAAAGAGTAGTGGCTCTAGTACAGAGCCCTAAAGTACTTATTAAATAAGTACTACTAATAAAGAACTATTAGTCACTCGAATTCATCCCGATTCCACTCCACCATACACCACCCTCTGATGTCTGTCTTCAGATCCCCTCCCCAGCCATGCAACTAGCCTATATCCATTCCCATTTGCTCCATGAAAGTTTTCTATGCAGTATTCTGTCAAATACCTTTGCAAAATCCAGTATGCACTGTGTCGTCATTTCTTTTATGCAATCCTACCACTTGATTAGAAAATGTGAATAAATTACAAAAGCAGGACCTACGCCTTTTACATGTGTTGCCCCTTATCGAGTATCTTATTCTTATCCACCCATTCCTGATACCTTTACTTGAATATCACCTTATCTAATACTTTCACCACCACTACAGAGATACTAATTAGTCTATAATTTGTTACTTCTGTCTCAGAGCCCTATGTAATAGAACTTTCTTACCCTATTTCCACTGCTTTGGTACTTGCCAGAGCTGAGACAGATTAAACAACTTTGTCAGCAGCAATACCAGTTCTGTTGCACATTTTCATTGAGCTGACCTACCATTCAGTCCAATGGAGTAGTGACACTGATATTTTTTGATATATTGAATATGTCCAGTTCATTTACCTCAATTTTCACATCAGCCTGTGTCACATCAGTAACACATCTTGTCACATTCCTACCATCGTATTGGATTTACTCTTACCAGCTCTTTGCACTGTGCACTAGAATGATGATCACCTTTTTGTTTATGTTACTTCCACATTTTTTTTTTTTTTTTTTTTTTACAGCTACTACTTTATATTGCCACTCATTCAACTTAATCCCCACTCAGTTTATCCTCTTGATCCTGGGTAGTATGATATGATATAAAATAACTTTATAAAAGTAAAAATGACTGTAATGTTCTGTTTATGTACATTAATGTGTTATTTTTGAATACTGGAGGGAAGGAAAATATGAACGGAAGCATTCTTATTCCAATTTAACATTAGCATTCCCCACCAGTATATAAAACTCTTTGTAAGTTCAAAGACTTGATTGATAATTTAAATTTCCTCCTTAAGAAGGAAAAATTGCATTTTTCTTTCTTAAGGAGTCAAGAATTACTATTAAATCTCATGGAAAAAAACTTTGTAGAAAACATATGTGCTCCCAGCAGTCCAGCTGATTACCATGTGCTATGGAACCTCGATACTGGTACAATTAATAAAATTGGAAAACGAAACTGCTGATTGTAATGATTGCAGCTGTTTTCTCTTGTTTCTTTTAGAGATAATGTGGTTTTTTAAAATCATAAAATCATACTTTTAGTAGATATGCTTTGTTAAGCCCAGAAAGCAAGATATTTCTCTTTAAAGATTATTAGACATGTATTTGTGACAAGAGGAAGGATTTAATACTGAATTTAATGGAACATAATCACAAGATGAAGAGAAAAAAGAATGTTAATCCTATTTGCAGAGCTGAGCCACATGTCAGAATGCCACCATATGGGCAGTTACAAAATAAAATGAGATCATAATTAAAGCTAAAATTAAAAATTAACAAAATTTAGATAAATAAAATGAGTGAAAGGCACATCATTACAGTATATTAAAAAATAAAGTAAATAAAAAAAAGGGGGTGGAGCACGATGTTACTTGCCATTGCTATTTATGAGGATAAAACTTTCTAAAATCCTGGCAATGGATAGGTAATCATTCCAATTTAAGTATGGGTAGGTGTAGTGTACTTCAGCACTCTCTTTAGATAAGTGCTCAAACCTAAACTGGCACTGATGTAAAAGGTGAGCACTGGACCAGAGGATATCGTGATCAGTTTCTGCTCCATGCTGAGCAAGACCAGATTTTTCGAGTTTATTGCTATTTATAATAAGACAGGTGTCCTTGTAGTCATTTTTCAATCAAACAAAGTACGAGTGGAGGCACTCACAATGAGCCTCATAAACATCAGGGAGGGAGAGAGGGAATATTTATTTTTTGTGAATAGTAATTAGGAGGAGATTTTGTTGATAGGGAAGAATGTAGGGAGTAAACTGTATTTTTTTCAGGATCTTTGCAATCACCTCAGATGTATTGGATAGGAATGCACAGTACAGATTCAAAGTTTTTGGGGTTAGGCTTGTAATTTATGTGTCCAGGATGCATTTAACCTTCCTGACGGCCGAGGTGGATGAAATAGTAAGACCGAATTGCACTTCTTATTAGTGTTATTCAATAGGTATTACAGAATCATATCCAGCTTTAGATTGTTAAAATGTCGTTTCTCTCATTATTTATATTAGTCTTTATACTCATTTACTCATTTGTTTTATTACTAACTTATTCACTTGTACTTATTTATCTTCTTACTTACTCAAACCTCACTCATCTAAAATCCTACTCGCTGCGCTATTGTTATATCTTCTTTTACTTTCTTTATACTTTCGTTATATATAATATACTAATATACTTCCCTAAGAATGCCTTACCTAACTCCACCTAAGAATGCTTCCTTTTCAGACACTGGCAAATTTATTTTTTTATTGCTGCACCAGCCAGAGTCCTATAATATGAGCTAATTCCTATAATATGAGCTAATTCAAAATTCAGGGAATATCCGTAGGTTAATTGGCATTCATTCTAATATACACTAAATAGATACTGGTTCTAATTTCAGTCGTGGCAAATAATCTATTTTACTCTAACACTCTCACTAAATTCCCTCCCGCTATGGTTCTAAATTTTTGCAAGTGGTAATTTGAATTCTCGAATCAAGCACGAATCAGGCATATACAACAAAACATGTTTATTGGAACAAATTACACTTTACAGCTATAATTGGAATATGATACTAAGCTTTTCAAAATCTTTTGCTAAGTTAGTTACTCAATACTAATTTAACAGAACACTCATAGATTAACTGGATAATTTCACACAATCTATGAAACATTAAAACTAGCTAATTATGTTACTCTAAATCAAACTCTTATTTCATGCTACATTAAAATACATTTCACAACCCGTTACTATTCTGCTAAAAATCATCTACAAAATTCTAAATTCACACATATTCTCAGTCACATGCAGCTAAAGTTTCACTCTTGACATTCCTCTGTTCATCACAATTACTCTATCTCAAATTACAAATCCTTATTATAGTCCACTATGAATTGTCCACTTAATATGATCTAACACTAAATTCTGTCTCATTCAAACATACAGTAAAGGTCTTTACGTTACCCAATCTTTTTCTTCCGAAGGTCTGTTAACGGCCATGTGTGTCTGGGTCCTCCTTCAATAGATTGCTTCCGCAATGGGCTTACGACTACGCCGTCCGTTTTACATTCTTCCCGGACTCGAACTTCTCACTGTCTCGATACAGCGCATTCTCTGCTCTTACATGAGTGGGACATCTCTCTCACTCGTCCCTACTCCGTCCGCTAGTCAGGAATCCTTGAAGTGAAGTCAGAAACAACTAGAAAAAAAGATCTGCATTATCGCGTGCATTCACTTATATTTCGTCCCTTCTTTCCTATATGACCCTTCGTCTTCATGCCCCTAAGGCGATCCTCCAAGTCTTAGCTGCCGTTAGGTGCTGTATTCCAGGAATCCCGCTTGCGTCATATTCCTCGTACGTTGTAGCTGGCGGCATTACGACCGATACGTGTGTATGTAACTCGACCTTTGCACTCGTACTCTTAACTTCTTATGCGACTTATTAAGTTTAAGACAGCTTAATGGGACAAGATTATACTACAATTTCCTTATCAAATTTATTAATCCTATAATCCTTCAGTTTAACTTTCAACTACAAGATTTTTCTAGTGCGATTTACATGCTATTATATAAATTCCTTTACAACAAAATTCAGAACTGTGTGTTGTCAACCAGGTATTATCTGAGTTAGCCAAATTCTTATGTTAGATTCTGAATGAATAATTTCTCAAAAAATCGTCCATTCAGGATGTAACAAGATGGACATCTATAGACGTCATAGCCAGTTGGGGGATTAAACTTACTTGAGGTAGAATGATGTAATGGATGGCACCCAGTTCTTGTTTAAGAACTTGGGAATTAAAGCAGATAACATGTGCTCTATTCAAAAAAGATTTGAAGATGGCTATTTTTTTAAATAGATGTTGACTGAATCTTGTACATAGCAGCCTAAAGTCAATAGAGAGATGCTTTTGAGTCTGGCCAAATGGTGAACACATCATCCATATGACATACCAAAAAAAAAAAGGAAGAATGTGGCTGTATTGAAGACAACAGGAAGTCTTCAAAATGCTCTGAGTAGAAATTGGCAAGCACAGATGACAAAGGGCTTCCCACTGCAGTTCCTTCAAATTGTAGAACTGGTTTCTGCAGATGAAACAGCCTGGATGACAAACCCAAACAGTTCAACTGTATTATTTACCTTTATACCTGACACTCTCCAACTCAGAACAGGTAAATAAGGACTGGATGTCAAAACTAACAATTAAGTCTGTATGTCATTTTTGTCCAAAATTCTGATAAATTTTTCACATAGGCATGTACAGGAGCTTAAAAGATAAGCTAGGAATTTGGCTAGGCAATAGGTGGGGGTATCTATGCAGTCAACTATGAGTCTATGGGTCTCAGTGGGACCATTTCTGAAATTTTGATACCATGGAAACATGGAGGGTTCTTCCAAAATCAGAATGACTGTCTATCCTCTGTCAAGATTTGGAAGTCTCATCCTCATAAATGTAATGGCAAGCAACAGCAATGCCCCACCTTTTCTTTAATAACTTTTTTTTTATATAATGTTGTGTCATTCAATCATTTTAATTTATCTAAATTCATTAATCTTTGTATTTCAAATAATTTTAATTGTAGCTTTAATTGTAATCTCATTTTATTTTGTAACTAGCCTTATGGTTGTATTTCGGCAAATAGATAGGTTTTGTAATTAGGATTAACATTCTTCGTTTTAGATTAAACTTGTGATTATGCTAATGTACTCTTGATAGTCTGCATATTTCTGGCTGAAATATTAGCAACAATAAAAAAAATTATTCATTATTCTTGTGAATATGTATGTTTAATAATCCTATGTCACAAGTGCCATTAAAAACTTATTTAAAAAACATTTCTATAATGTATGTTTTTTTAAAGGCAATATTCAGTTGTTTCTTTTATTATTATTATTATTACAGGCAACTCCAAGGAGTCCTTAGATTCATCAAGGGAGATCTTAAAGATCATGTCATGAACTATTTAGCATTGTGCAGTATCTATCATATTTTGCTTTGAACTCATTCACAGTCATGGCACCCAAAACAGACTCTGGCAACCTATTCCACTCATTCACCACTCTCCAATAAAAAAAAACATAGTTCTAATACCCTTGCTAACGACTCTTACTCAGTTTTCATCGACAGTCCCTAGTTCTCCCACCACACCTGTTCTGAAAAATTTCCTCTCAATTAATCCTGTAAAAATCCCTCAGCAATTTATATGTCTCAATCATATCATCCATTTTCCACCTATCAACCAGGTTCTGTAATCCACAAATCTTCAATCTGTTCTCATAAGGTTCATTCCATAGACCTGTTACCATCTTGGTCGCTAACCTCTGTATCCTCTCCATCTCCTCCCCATCACCAAGAAACTCTGGCACCGATCTGCGTGAACTTAGGAGATTTGCTATTTTACTGATGCAGTACACAAATAAAAGTTTTATACAAAAATTCTCATATGAAAAAAAGAAAAAATTCCAAAAAAAGGAAAAAATTGGCATTCTATAAATATTGATAAATTTCTAAAAATACACTATTCCAATTCCAATGCAAACAGGATGATATACAAAGTGTGCCAGTTAAGTAATGAGCTGATTTTTGTAAAAGACAGCTAATGAATAAAAGTAACAAACATGTTTATAGTATGGACTGCTAGAGTATGTTATAATTACAAGTGCAACGTTCAAGTGAAGTGACACATCAGTTTTTATGTGGCATCATTGGGCAGAGTTGTGATAAAATTTTACAGTAAATTAGGAAAAACTGCTACAGAAGTTACCGAGGCCTAAAAAAAGTTTATGGTGATGACTGTCTGAGACGTGCACAGGTGTTCCACTGTTTTTCAATGTTTGAAGAGGAGAAGGAGTTTTTGGAGAATGAACCATGCTGTGGATAGCCAGTTTCTGCAGGGACAAATAAAAATGTTGTGAAAGTTAGTGAAATTGTTGTCCAAGATAAGCAAATAACCACTAGGCTACTTGCTATACTGTTTAGTGTCAGTAAGGAAATGGCCAGATTAATCTTAGAAAGAGATTTGTACAAGAGGAAGATTTGTTTGAGATTTGTGCAACACACATTGACAAACGGAGAGCAATGGATTGCATGTTGTCAAAATTTGATCCATTCAGTTGATCTAGATCGGGACTTGTTGCAAAGAATTGTTGCTGGTGATCAAAGCTGGTGTTTTTAGTTTGATCCAGAAATGAAATGCCAGAACATGGAATAGTGTGAAACGTTTTCTCCCCAGCAGAAGAAAGTCAGGTTGTAAAAATCACATGTCAAGACAATGGTCACTGTTTATTTTCGCTGCTGGAATTATACACCATGAATTTATTCCTGAGGGCATCACAGTGAATGGTCAGTATTATTTAGGAGTAATGTAACATCTGTATGCCCACATGCAACATGTCAGGAAAGAACTGTTCCACACCAACAATTGGTTTCTGTTGCCCACACACTGTGCGCTATCTAGGAAACAGTTTCTGGGTTCTAAGTTGATTTGAGTGATCGAACATCACCCTCCCTATTTGCTGACATATCTCCTGCAAACTTTTTCCTCTTCCCAAAGATTAAATGTGGTTGAAAGGGAAGTGCTTCAGCGACAGAGAAAATCCAACACAGTGTGGCACAGAGACTAAACAAGGTTCCTGTTTAGGACTTCCACTGTGTCTTCAATCACCTGCACAACAGATGTAAACATTATATTGGGTCGAAGGGAAATTATTCTTAATCTGTGTAATTGACAATTCCAAATATAATTCTTGTTTTGATTGTCTCATTACTTAATGGGCACACTCTATACATTTAAGTGAGTTCCTGCCCTGATGAGCAACATGTGGAATATATGGCCAAAAGTACAAATACGTTAAGGTAATAAAATATATGCTGAAACTCGCCTCTAATTTTATATATTTATAAGAATGATTTAAATTGTCAATTTAATTTTAAAATGGAAAGCTGTTTTTTAAAAGATACTTGTGCCACAAAAGGTATCTCTTATTTAACATGAAAAACATAAGGAATATATAGTCTTAAATAAATAGTATTAATTATTCCTTGTGTTTTTTGTGTTAATTAAAAAAATAAATGGACAAATTATATCTGATAATAAAATTTAGATAATATGAAATATACAAAACTTACATCTGCTTTCTGGAGTGGAGACAACCGACAACATAATACAGATACACAGAACTGGGATATCTTATAAAATAAATCACAGTAGTCATTTAAGGCAAAAATTAGACTAACACCATCTATTATTAGAGCATAACTTTGGGATGGATTTTCTGCAATTCTGAAAAAAAAAAAAGTAATATATATGCATAGCTTATATTTTGAACACACACACACACACACACACAAAGGACAAAAACTGAATCCAAATTATTATTATTAATAGCGCTCCACGGAGTCAAGAGATTCATCGTGGGAGGTCCTATTCTCACATGCACAGCTCATCATACCTTGCTTTAAATACAATCACTGTCCCTGCACTCACCTCACCCTCACGCAATGCATTTGAATCATCACCCATTACTCTCCATTCAAAAAATCTACTCCTCTCACCCTACCCTTATACAGCTCCTAGGGATGGCCTCTTGTTCTTCTCATCTCCAGAATATCAGAAGACATGAAGAACCATGCTAATCTGGTTAAAGATACCAAGAAATTATATATTTGGTTTATCCTTTATCCAAGTGTAAGCAAACAAAGTTTGCACCTGAAATATAATCAGGACAGGGCAAATCATATGTAGAAGCTAATGACTTCACATCACTTGCCTTAGTATCCCATAATGCAAAGCACATACCCTTACAATAATAAATTTAGATTAATCCTTTATCCAAGTGTGAGCAAACAAAGTTTGTGCCTGAAAATATCACTCCTATCTCTGTATCTCCCATAATGCAAAACACATCTCCTTGCGGATATGTATAATGTTATGCATTAAGGGAAGGGCCACTATCCAGACAAGTTTCGACTTTTATTGAGGTCTTGTCAGTGGGGAGCCAGTCCCAGAAGTGGAGATACCAAGGCAGATGCAATGGAGAGGTCATCTTTACCTATAGGAGTTACCCAAAGGTGTGCCACCTTATTATTAAATTACTCTGGATTTAGAGAAAGATGTTGAAAGTTCAGGTGCAAACTTTGTTTGCTCACACTTGGATAAAGGATTAAACTAAATTATAGTCTAACCAAGTAAAAAATAAACTTTCAACATCTTCCTCTAAATCCAGAGTAATTTAATAATAAGGTGGAACACTTTTTGGCAACTCTTATAGGTAAAGATGACCTCTCCATTGCTTCTGTCTTGTTATCTCCACTTCTGGACCTGGCTCCCACTGACGAAACCTCAATAAAGGTCAAAACTGGTCTGCAAGGAGATGTGTTTTGCATTATGGGAGATACTGAGATAGGAGTGATGCTAGTTTGGTCCACCTTTGCTCCGAGTTGCCTAGTGTTGTACTGCTTTACCTCAGTCCTGAAGATATTTTCAGGCGCAAACTTTGTTTGCTCACACTTGGATAAAGGATTAAACTAAATTTATTATAATCTAACCAAGTGAAAATTAAACTTTCAACACCTATCCTTACAGGCATGTATAATGCTATGTATTATGGGAAAGGCCATACCCCTCCCAGAAGTCATATTTTCGCATACAAGTAGCCAAAAGGTGTCACACCTTATTATTAAAATACTCTGGATTAGAGATAGTTGTTGGAAGTTTTTCCACTTGGTTATACTAAAATTAAAGATACCAAGAAATTATATACTTGGTTTAATCCTTTATACAAGTGTAAGCAAACAAAGTTTGTGCCTGAAATATAATCAGAGCAGGGCAAATCATATACATAAGTGACCATTCCCATAATGCATAGCATTATACATACCCATAAGAAGTCATTAGATTCTATACATGAGTTGATCTGTTCTGATTATATTTCAGGTGCAAACTTTGTTTGCTTACACTTGGATAAAGGATTAAACCAAATATACAATTTCTTGGTATCTTTAATTTATAGTATAACCAAGTGGAAAAACTTTCAATGCTAATCTAGTAATTATCTATTATGAACTTATACATCTCGATCATGTCTTGACCTTTCCTTCTATTCATTAGGCTCTATAATTTGCATTCTCTCAATCTGTCCTCATATTCCACATTCCAGAGACCAGAAATCAATTTAATCAATCATCTATGGCCCATCTCATCATCCTTTAAAAAACCTGGCAACCAAATCTGTGCACAGTAATCCATATGCAGCCTGATCAAAGTCTTGTACAATGGAATCAAAAGATCCTTACTTCTGCACTTCAGTGTTCTTGGATCAATCCCATAATTTGCTGTACTGTCCTCACAATTTTAGAAAAATATCCATGAAATTTCAAGTCCCTATCCACCATAACCCCCCAAATCTTTCATCTCCTCCACCTCCTTTAAAATATCCCCACCAATTCCATACTCTGCATCCCAAATTTTAAAAACTTACACTTTGCAAAATGAAACTGACATCCCCATATACTCACTTATTCAGCCAGTCTATTTAGGTACTCTTGCAAAGCTACAATATCTGTTTTACTGCATCTGCAACTCCCCCCATCTTAGCAACATCTGCAAACAACTATATATATCATCATTTAAGCCCTTTACAATATCATTTGCAGATTAAACAATAATTGCCTCAAACAGATACCTGTGGCATGCCACTAGTGACTTTCCTCTTTGGGGAAATCACTTCCCATACACAGCCTGTTGATATCTATCAGACAGCCAATCTCCAATCCAGTGCACTAATCTACTATACAACCACATCTGTTCCAATTTAATTACTAGTTTCTCATGTGGAAATCTATCAAAACCCTTTGCAAAATCTAAATATGCTACTGTAATGCCTCTCTCTTGTCCAATGTATTTGTCACCTTGCTAAAATAAGTAAGCAGACTGCTAAAACACAATATTCTTTTAGCAAACCCATGCTGTTCATTAAAGAGAATTCTACTACTATCCACCCTTTTCTGAATCCCTGTCTTCTCCAACACCAACTTTTGACCACAACTCAAAACAAGCTGATTAGTCTATAATTTGAAGCCTTACTCTTATCACCTCCTTTATGAAGTGAAACAATTTTGCAATCTTTCCATTCCTTCAGGACCTGGACTAATTGAAGACTCATATTAAAAATATACTTTAAAGGTGTGGTTAACTCCCTGGAACATTACTTCAAGACATGTGGTGATATACCATCAAGTCCCATGGCTTTGTTGACATCAAGTTTACTCAATTCCTCATATATCTCCGACTCACTTATCAGTGGTTCCTCCCCCATTCCCACTGCTCTCGAGATCTACATTATGTTAAAATCAGAAGGATAGAATACTTTAATAAAATGCTCATTTAACACCTCTTCTATATCTTCCTCATATATCTCTTACTCACTTATCACCAGTGGTTCTTCCTCCATTCCCACTGCTCTCAAGATCTACATTATGTTAAAATCAGAAGGATAGAATGCTTTAATAAAATGCTCATTTAACACCTCTTCTACATCTTCCTCAGTGTTTATCATTCTCCTATTATCACTGACCAACATCATCCTCCCATAAACATTCTTGCTTCTACTGGCCACATATTGAAAAAAACTCTCTAGGATTTCTTTTAATATAATTTGCTAACTGCTGCTCATACTGCACTTTTGCTACCTTTCTTAAGTGAATCACCTTCCTTGCTTGCTCTTTGTACTCCTCATGTAATTGATTATCTTCAGTCATCTTGCACTGCCTCCACAATGCCTTTTATTTCCAGACTGCATGCTACTCCTCTTTAGTCATCCATTAAAAAGAGTGGCAGATTTATAGAGAGAGATAGATGAGCTGAAAGAGCAGGTGGAATGTCTGGGAATGAGATGAGAAGTGTGAAAGATGAGATTAGGCAAATGGAAGAGACAAATGCAAGGTGAATCAGAGGAGGAGTGAGAGAGAGAGTTATAGGAATGAGAGAAGAGGAGAAAATAGGAACAATAGAGGAAAGGAAATGATAGAGTTATGAGAATGGTAGAAGAAGAGAGAATGGGAACAGTAGAAGAGAGGGAATGAGACAGAGTTGTATGAATGATAGAAGAGGTGAGAATAGGATAAGTGGAAGAGAGAGAATGAGTGTCAGATACAGGAATGATAGAAGAGGAAAGAATGGACACAGCAGGAGAGAGGGAATGAGAGGAATGCAAGGGAGCACAGGGACTAGGGGTAGAGTGATGTCAGGAAGGCGGGTAAGTAGGGCAGCACAGAGAGAAACTGGTACAGGAGAGAGAGAGAGAGAGAGAGTGAGGGATGCATGTGAGCAATCAAGGAATAGGGTGACAAGAGGTGCAATGTATGGGAACTCAATAAATCGTGGTGTTCAAGATAGGATGCGTGAGGAGTGTTTTCCAGGAGGAAAGATAGAAAGTGTGACTTTGGCAGTTAAGAGAGGTGTAAGCGTGGATGAGATGATTGTGATGGTGAGAACAAATGACTTGAGTGGTGGTGTAAATAGGGCAGCGAGAGATATGAGATTCTTGCTTGAGGTGGTACGAAAGAAGACACAGAGAGGAAAGATAGTGTGTGTTGCCTAGGTATGATAATGAATAGGTATGAAAATTGAATGGCATAATAGCCAGAATGTGTCAAAAGAGAGGGTTGGAATATGTGGATGCTTGGAGTGCATTTGAGGGCAGAGAGGAACTGTATGCGAGAGACTGCTTGCATTTGAATGAGGAAAGACGTAGGCATCTGGAGAGATTGCTGTTCTGAACGAGTCAGTGTGTCCCAGTGTGGATGGTAGCAGGTGTGGCCTGTTGTGGGAATGGCTACTTGGGAGAAGGGGGACAACATCACGTAACGCTGAGCACAGTGGAGTCTAGAGGGGATAATACTGGGTACAGAAACAATGGCTTTTTTATGATTTATACTAATGCCAGGAGTATTCAGAATAAGGGAGGGGAATTGGGGGCACTGATAGCATCAGCCTGGCCAAAGATTATCGGGATCACCAAGACGTGGTTGACAGAAAAGGATATAATAACAGGAATGGAAGTAGCTGGGTACAGCATTTTTTGGCAGGATAGGAAGGGAAAGCGTGGTGGTGGAGTACTGCTTATGATAAGTGACGATGCCCTCTACGAGTGGAGGCTTTGGAAAGCTGTGACACTAATGATTTTGAAAGCATATGGTGTGAGGTGGAGGTGGGCAAGACAGGATACATAGTGGGGTGTTGCTACAGACCAAGGTGCACAGAGGGTGGAGACCAGGAGATGTTTAGACAGTTAAGCTTGGCAAGTGCAAGAAGAATGATTGTTATGGGAGATTTTAACTACAGCAGTATAAATTGGGGAGAGGAAGATGCATGTAGTAATAAGGGAATGGAATCTCTAGAATTTTTGAGGGACAAATGTCTTAGGCAACATGTAACAGAGGGAAAGGGGTTCAAGAGTTTTGGATTCAATTATAGCATCAGAAGAGTTGATAATAATTGAGATGACATCTCTCCCACCAGTTCGAGAAAGTGACCATATGGTTTTGACTTGGAAAATGAATAGACACATGCAGGAATATCAAAGAGACGGGAACGTATGTGGAATTATAAAGCAGGTGATTATAATAGTCTTAGACGTCAACTTGGTGAAATTTCGTGGAGGGAGGAATTGGAAGGCTGGGATATCATTAGTGCTTGGGAAATTGTGAAGGAATATTTGTTAGCAGCAATGGTAAGCAGTATTCCACGAGTGAAGAAGAGGACACAATTTGGAGTAAAGTGGATGACAAACAATATTAAACTGCATGCGAAAAAGAGGCTATGGAAGAGATATAAGGACACCGGTGAAGATAAGATGCATGAAGAATATAAGACACAGGCCAGGAGAGTGACTAGTATGGTAAGGAAGGCAAAACTGGAATACGAGAAAAGATTGGCTATTAGATCCAAGGAAAATCCTAGGGAATTTTTTAGCTATGTGGCCAGTAGGAGGAGAAATGACTATGGAAGAATGACATTGTGGGATAAAAATGGGAATACAGTGACTGATGCAGAGGACATAGTGGAATTGTTCAATGAACACTTTATTGGAGTATTTCTTTACTGGAGGAATCAATTTTAATACTAGAGGGATAGGGCAGGTTCGAGGTTTAGAGGTGCAGGAGGCAAGTATGTTTTCCACATACTGAGTACTCTGGATGTTAGTAAAGTGGTGGGACTGGATGGTATTTCAACACGAGTTTTAAGATAACGTGCTAAGGAACTGACAGTGCCTTTGACCTGTCTTTTCAATGAAGGTCTGGCTGCGAGAAAGGTGCCCATGGAATGGAAGGAAGGTAAGATAGTGCCATTCCATAAGGGCAGTAGCAGACTGGATGTGTCTAATTATAAGCCAGTTTGTGTGTCATCAGTAGTTAGTAAGATATTGGAGAAAGTAGTGAGGGACCGTATACAGCATTGGGCAGATGAGGGGAATGTTATCTTTTTATGATAAAGTTACAAGAGCATTAGATGAGGGAAGGGCATATACTGCCATTTTCCTAGACTTAGCAAAGGCATTTGACAGGGTGCCACATGATAAGCTGATATTCAAGTTGCAGCATATGGGTCTGGATGTCAGATTGGTCAACTAGATTCAGGATTGGCTGTCCGATAGGTATCAGAGTTGTGTATAGTGGAGCAGTATCAAAGAGGCAGAAGGTTACAAGTGGTGTTCCACAGGGCTCAGTGGTGGGACCTATATTGTTTAATCTTTATATCAATGACATTGTCAGTGGATTGCACGTGGATATTCAGTTGTTTGTGGATGATGCAAAGCTGGGAAGGGTTATTAGTAATAGTGCAGATGTGGTAGCCCTGCAAGAGGATTTGAATAAGCTAGACAGATGGGCAAATGAATGGGGGTGTCAGTTTAATGCAGCAAAATGTAAGGTCTTGAGGTTTAGGACACATTGATGGGACACTGCATACTCTATGGGAGGAGTTAAACTGGAGGAAGTAGGGGGAGACAAGAGATCTGGGGTTGATAATTGATAGAGAACTGAAATTTAGGGGACATATTGCAAAGGTAGTGAAGTAACACAGAGGATTGCTGCAATAATGAGAAGGACACTGACCTGCAGAGATAAAATGATTATCATTCCATTGTATAAGATTCTGATCAGACCACACTTAGACTATTGTTCTCAGATCTGGTCCCCAGGATTTGAAGGGGATAAATTAACTGTGGAAAGGGTACAAAGGTGGATAACAAAGATGGTTTCAGAACTGTAGAATGTTAGTTATGAGGATCAGCTGAGAGAGTGTGGACTGCAGAGTTTGGTGTATAGAAGAAGGAGAGAGTGATATGATAGAGACTTTTAAACTGTTGAGAGGTGCTTACAGGGTTGACGCTGGGGAGTTCCTTCGCTTCGTTGAACAGTGGGAAGGAGTCATGACAAGGGGTCATCCCTGGAAGTTATGAAAGGAAACAGTGAGAAAGAGGGTGAGGAGTGGTTTCTTTGCATGATGGGTGGTTGAACCATGGAATGCATTGCCTGATGGAGTGGTGAGATCGAGATCGGTCAATGCGTTTAAGGAGTGGTATGATAGACTTTGTGTTTCCTTGGAGGGACCTCCCTCGATGAGTCTTGATAGACTTGTGTTTCTTAGAAAGGACCTCCCACGATGAGTCTTTTGACTCCATGGAGGCCTGAATAATAATAATAATAATTTTACACCTACCTTATTAATCTCCTAAACCTTGAAATACACTCACAGTCATTGTCTCTGCCAGCTAATTCCTGAGTAGAGACCAAGCAACAGTGATTTCCTTCTCATGCAATTCTCCATTCTGTGATATCACTGTAAGCCACCTCCTGAGTTTCCCATAATCATCCGCCTTATAGTTCCACATATAACCCTTTCTCACAAAAGTCCTGATATGGTTGGCCACCACCCAAGTGATCACTTCATGGTCACTTTTAGAAACTGAAGGATGATGTTATACTTCATTTTCAACAATATACAGTGGTCTCTATTATGTACTGCTTAAGGTAGCTGTCCCTTAGTAACTCAAGAAATTCATTCTCTTTTATTTCCTGATGCAGTCTCTTCATTGCTCTCTATATTACCGTAATAGAAATCAACCATAATAATCACCTTTTTCTTATTAGACAGTCCAATTTGTCTAAACATTTCCTTCTCACTCTGCCTTCCACATTATCAGGTCTAGAGCAACATCTTACTAAGCATTTTATTCTGTTCACTACCGCTTGACACCATACTTCTTCCAAACCACTGTCAGTATTTGTTCCTCGCATTTCAACCTAGATGGGCACAATTCCCCTGCCATCATCAATAACATTGCTCTTCCCTTTTTTTTGCTTTGTGTGTCTTCACGAATGACTACATATCCCTCCATTTCCACTCCTGTCAGAACGTCATTCTTGTTAAACCATGGCTCACTTATACTGACAATTTTTGGCCCAAAAGAACTCTATCAGTGATACAATTCCATTCCCTATTTTACAAATGATAGAATACGTCTATCATTTGTAAAATACACACTAACTCATTTCTGTTTCTATAGCAAGTCTCAATAATCCCGCTTCTCAGAGATGACTCCTCTACACTCCCCTTATGTACATTCCTGTCTATCGTCACTGATATCACACCCCTCTCCAGATATAAGTGTCGCCCCCATATCCTCGACTTTTTCATCCTTTCTTGTGCACTCACACATCTGCTCATGAAACTATCATCTACACTTTTCATGCAGTGTCTCCCTATCCACTGTGACCCACCTAGTTTCACTGTCCAATCTTTGTTCCTTCTCTCTTATTCTCTTCACTCATGACACTCACCTCTCTATTTACAAACTTGTCTACCTTACTAACCTTCTCTTCCAAAACACCTCTTTGCTTCCTCAGGTTTTACATTCATTTCAGTTATTTTCTCTTACAGCAACAGTTTCTCCAACTGACTCACAATGAATCCATTCAAATGTAGCCCATCTCTTTTATACAGCTCTATCTGTCCCTCAGACTGATCCCACACATTCACAAAATGAACTCCTTTCTCCCCACACAACTCTGCTACCATACCATTATAATCTTTGCTTGCCTTCTCAACTCATCATTATCATACCTGGGCAACATGCTGACTACCTTACCTACTGAAATGTTATCTTTCACTCTTCTTAGCAGCCTCATGACATCCCTTCTTACATTCTTCTTGTTACTAGTCTGATCATTTGTGCAAATTACCAATTCTTTTTCTCGCATACTCCTCTTATCCAATGCTTCAACCACTCTGCTCATTCTACTTCCTGGAAAACAGACCTTGCACACCTTTTCATTCACCACACCTTTTATCATCGAATCTTCATAGATTGCAATTCTTAAATCAATCAACATTTCTTTCAAATCTCTCGTCCTATTCTTCCTCATATTCCCATGCAAATCCATAATTCTCCTCAGTTCATTCTTTACAAATTTAATCTCTTGCTTCATCTTTATCAACTCTGCTTTCATGTCTTCAATTAGATTTTAAGTGCCATCCATTTACACAAATCGCATTTTCACTACCTTGCATGTCCACTGTGTTACTGCTCAAGACTGCTAACTCACCACCGGCTCTCTTACTGCTGCTAACTTGTTGTAATCTATGCATGCTATCTTACCAGCATTATTACAAGCATTTTGAGAATGGATACTGACAGCATTATAATATTTTAATAATATTATTTTTATTATCCTAAGATCCATGGAGTCAAAGACTCATCTAGGAGGTCCTTTTGTCGTACACACATAGCTCATCATACCACGTCTTAAACACACTCAAATTCTCTGCAGACACCACCCTCTCAGTCAAGGCATTCCAATAATTCACAACTCTGGATGCCAAAAACCTGCTTTTCACACCCTTGTTCACACCTTCCTTATACAGGTTCCAGGGATGATCTCTTGTTCTCCCCTGATCTCCCACCATTTTCTGTAAAACCTCTCCAACACCGATCCTATAGCAACCCCTTACTAACTTGTAGGTCTCTATCATATCACCCTTCTTCCTCTTCTTTACTAGACTCCGTACATTGCACCTTCTCAATCTTTCCTCATATTCAATATTTAAGAGATCAGAAACTACCTTAGTCAGTCAGCTCTGGACCCTTTCCAACATATTGTCATTGTTTTGAAAACCAGGTGACCAAATCTGTGCATAGTAGTCTATATGCAGTGTAATCAGAGCCTTATATAATGGAACAAGAATCTCCTTACTTCTTAGAACAGTAATGAAAAGTAAAGTTCCTGGAAAAAGAAGAAGGGATAGACCATCAATGAGATAAATGGATGGTGTGTGGGAAGCAACTGATCTTCAGAGAATTGAAGCCTCCAAAAAAGCATATGACAGGACCACTACAAGGACTGGTGTGGCATGTCATCGAGCATTGGAGTGGCCATATGGCATCTGTGGATGCCCAATGAACATATAATTATAAGTATAAATTCTACATCCCATCTTTGTTTTTCAAAATTTAAAACCTTACATTTTGCAATATCGAACTGCCATCCCCACCCCGTGCCCATTTACTCAATCTATTCAAGTCTTCTTGTAAGGATAAAACACCTGTTCTACTCTTCACAGTTCGTCCAAACTTTGCATTATCTGCAAACAACTGAATATCCCCATCCAAATCCTTGCTAATATTGTTAACATACAGGTTAAACAGCAATAGTCCTAAAACAGATCCCTGAGGAACACCACCATTGACTTTCCTCTTTAGTGATATTGTATTAATATCAGTGTGTTAAGCTGACATACTTAGAAAAATTAAAGAAATTAATTACAGCTAATAAATTTATTTCACATAAATTTAGGTTTTCATGTGTAACATTTCTAAGCATGATAGTAGAACATCATGTCACTTAAAAACATTTCAACCAACCAAGGATTTCTCAACTTTAAGCATAGTTTTAAAACAAGGTATGGCAGTCCCTGTGATGGTCATATAGACAGACTTCCTATGATAAGCAACATGACTCAATATAACCCTAAAAAATCATACTAATAATACAGCATTTAGTCATGATCATTATTTCCAGATGTGTAACTTCAAGAGGTAGAGGTATACAGGATGATATGATAATATTAATTATTATTACTAATTTGTGTGGGTGGGTGGGGGTAATCTTCAAAGACAAAACATTCATGAATGAGTTTGGTAACCCATTCTGCCCATATTCCACTTTCCCATGTATTAAGAAAGGTCCTCACATTTTAGCCAACTACATTCTAACACAATTTCTTTCACCATTTTAGCCAACTACATTCTAACACCTGCCAAATAGACTTTGTAAGTGACTAAAGTTCTATCTATACTCAGAGCGAGAGAATGCATTCAACAGACCTATCTTTGTTACTCACTGCCTGATCTATCAACTTCTTCATTCCAAAGAATGAAAAAGTTGATAGGATCAGAAAAAACAACCAGATCTATCTATGCAGAATAGTTTAGATGTACAACCCAATTTAAGTTTACATTAGCATTCATAATGGCAGTTGCTCATAAATATTTAGCATTTTTTATGAACACTTGTCTTCGACATTAACATACTATTTGTGAGGCCTTTAGCATTGTTGGATATCAAATACAATACTAACTACATCAATTCATTTACATCTCAATCTTACTCAGAGTCTACATTATGCATTGCTTGCACCTAACATCTGTTTTGCTAATATTTTATCCGCTTCTCTATTATTTCTGTTTAAGGCAATACCACCTAAAAAAACAGCTCTTTTTACATATAGTTAACTGCTAATAATGCCATGTTTCTTTCTAACATCTCCATCATCATCATTAAAATATCTCAATATGTACCCTGACAATACAACATGAAAAAAAAAGAAAAAAAACGTTACAACATAACTAACTTCGGATCAACAATTTTCCTGAAAATTAATCTGTTATCTGTCAAGATTCCAATACTATCAGATCTTCTATAGGGTACCTCTCAAAAAATCATAGTTTTGAGGTAAAAATAAGAAAATCATTTTTTTTTTTGTTTTTATAAAGTTTATATACTAAAGAATATATTCAATAATTTTCGTACTCAAAACTTCTTACATTTTGAATTATCTTTTGAGATAGCTCAAAACTTCCTATATTTTGAGTTATAGTTATAAACTTTAAATTGATTTTTCTCTGGTTTTTAAATTTTAACACACTGCACTTCGTTTTGGCAAGATATCTTAAAAACTATTAGTCCTAGAATATTATTTTTTTTTTTTTCTAACACAGCTTAATATATCCAGAATATATTGAACTAAAATTATAATCATTGATATGTATTTTAATTTTTATTTTTTAAGTTTATTTTTCAAACATGCAAGATTTGTGTAATAATGGAAGGGTATGGTGTGTTTCGTGAGGATAGAAGGGGTAAAAAGGGAGGAGGGGGAGTGCTATTGATGATAGAGAAAGAGTTATATCCATACAAAGTAGAGATACAAGAGGGAAATACTGCCAGTGACTGTAAGTGAGCAAGAGGTATATGGGGAAGTTGAGTAAACTAGATGTTAATAAGGCCAGGGAGTTGACACCTGTCTTTACATATTTTTTTAATATGAGTCTTGCACTTGGTCAAGTTCCTAAAGAGTGGAAGGAGGACAAGAGTTTGCCACTTCATAAAGGAGATGACTGAACTCAAGCATCAAACTATAGGCCTATCTGTGTGTCAGGTGTTGTGGTTAAGTTGTTGGAGAAGCTTGTGAGAACTAGGATCCAGAGTTGGGTTGAAAACAATGGTATTATCTTTGTTGGACAGCATGGATTTGCTAAAGGGAGGTCATGTTTTAGTAATCTACTTACTTATTACAATAAAGTGATTGCTTCCTTTGACAGAGGAGAATAATACAGTAACTTAGATTTCGCAAAGGCTTTTGATAGAGTACTTCATGATAAATTGATAGTTGAACTAGAGCAGATGGGGTTAGATATTAGATTAGTGCATTGGATTGGAGACTGGCTGTCTCATAGGTATCAACAAGCTGTGTATGGGGGAGCGATATCCAGTAAAAGGAAAGTCACCAGTGGAGTGCCTTGGGGGTCTATTTTGGGGGCCATTACTGTTTAACTTGTATATTAACGATATAGGTGAAGATTTGGATGGAGATACTCAGTTGTTTGCACATGATGCAAAGTTGGGACGAACAATGAAGAGTAGTGAAGATGTTGTGGCCTTACAAGAAGACTTGAATAAATTGAGTGATTGGGAATGGAATTGGGGATCAATGTGAGTTCAATGTTGCAAAATATAAGGTTTTAAAATTTGGAAAACAAAGATGGGATGCAGAATTTATGCTTGGTGAGGATATATTGTTGGAGGTGGAAGAAATAAGAGATCTGGGGTGATAGTGGATAAGGATCTCAAATAAGGTACACATTGCCAAAATTGTGAAGACAACACAAAGCCTTCTGGGAATGATGTGGAGGACATTGACGTGTAGAAGTAGGGAGATTCTTGTTCTGTTATATAAGGCTTTGATTAGGCCACACATGGGCTACTGTGCCCAGATTTGGTCACCTGGTTTTCAGAAGGACAGCTGTTGAAAAGCATCCAAAGGCAACTGACTAAGGTAGTTTCTGACCTCTGGAATGTCGAGTATGAGGAAAGATTGAGAAGATGTAATTTGCAGAGTCTGGTGGGTAGGAGGAAGAGGGGAGATATGATAGAGACCTACATGTTGGTAAGGGGTTGTTATAGGATCAATGCTGGAGAGGTTCTACATAAAATAGTGGGAGATTGGGGAGAACCAGAGGTTATCCCTGGAAACTATATAAAGAGGGTGTGAGTAGGGGGAGTGAGAGGCAGGGTTTTTTCATGCAGAGTTGTAAATGATTGGAATGCCTTGCCTGAGAATGTAGTGTCTGCAGGGAGTTTGAATGTGTTCAAGCATGGTATGATGAGCTGTGTGTGTGTGTGTGTGTGTGTGTGTGATAAAAGGACCTCCCAGATGAGTCTTTGACTCCATGAGGTCTTGGGGTAGTAATAATAATAACCATTATATGGACAAATTAAATTTCATAACTTTAAAGGAACTGATATTTGCTCAATAATTTTAGTTTATATTGTTTAATAGACATGACAGAATATCTGTAGCAAATTGGAACTAAAAAAAAATTATTTGTTTCATAAAAAAAGTTTATGAAACAAATTTTGGGTCAAAAAAAGTTTCATTTTGACACAAAAATTAATATTTTTAAATAAAAATTCAATTTTTAATTAATTTAATTAATTTTATATAATTAATAATAATTAAAATAAAAGTTAATTAATTAAAAAAAATTTCCAATTCCATGGTACACCCTATCCTTAAGGCACTTTTCACTGTATCAATCCATCTACATCTTGCTCTTCCTCTGTGTCTTTTCCCTGCTAATCTGGCAAAGGACACTTGTTTTTCTAATCTTACCTCTTCCATTTTGCTTAATTGACCATACCACTTCAGATTAGCTCTACTAACACATTCCTGAATGCTAACAATGACAATTTTTTTTCTAATATCCTCATTCTTAAGCTGTTAACGCCATCTGTTCACTCCACTAATCTTTCTCAGAACTCTACTAGCAGAGGTCTCTAGTCTTTGATCAAGCATTTTCAGATCCATAAGTTAAAACTGGTTTGAGCATTGTCTTGTATACAGCTAATTTAGTGTTTTGACTAATTTCTTTCAAATTTTATATAAATTTATTTAGCTAATTTCCTACCATACCAGTTTTACTAATTCTGTTGCCTATTTCCATATTATTATTATTATTATTATTCAGGCCTCCATGCAGTCAAAAGACTCATCATGAGAGGTCCTTCCTAGGAAACAAAGTCTATCAAGACTCATTGTGGGAGGTCCCTCAGAGGAAACACAAAGTCTATCATACCACTCCTTAAACTCATTGACCGTTCTTGCTCTGACCACTCTATCAGGCAATGCATTCCATGGTTCAACCACCCTCCATGCAAAGAAACCACTCTTCACACTCTTGATCACAGTTTCCTTTTGTAACTTCCAGGGATGGCCCCTGGTCATCACTCCTTCCTGCTGTTCAACCAAGCGACAGAACTCCCCAGTGTCAACCTTGTAACCACCTCTCAACAGTTTAAAAGTCTCGATCATATCACCTCTCCTCTCCTTCTTCTATCCACTAAACTCTGCAGTCCACATTCTTTCAGCCAATACTCATAACTAACATTGTACAGTCCTGAAACTATCTTTGTCATCTGCCTTTGTACCTTTCCATAATTAATTTATCCCCTTCAAATCCTGGGGAACAAATCTGAGAACAATAGTCTATTTAATTTACCATCTTCACTAAAAATTATGTTAATTAGCAGAAATGTTTTATTTGTTCTATAGGTTGACTATTCAGTATACAGCTGATGTTTTCAATGTTTGTTTTTTCCTGTTTTCATTGTCTTTGTCTTTTTATTGCTGATTTTCATACCAAATTTATTATAATAGTTAGTCAGGGAATCTTGCAGACATGAACTGAATTTATTATTATTATTATTATTATTGTTGTTCCAGGCAACTCCAAGGAGTCGACAGACTCATCGAGGGAGGCCCTAACATCATGTCAAGAACAACTATTCAACATTCACACAGTATCTATCATACCTTGCCTTGAACTCATTCACGGTCGTAGCACCCACAACAGACTCTGGAAGCTTATTCCACTCATTCTCTACTCTCCAAGTAAAAAACCTAGCTCTACAACCCTTGTCAACCATGCTCTTGCCCAGCTTCCATTCATGGCCCCTAGTCCTCCCACCACCAGTCATATTTTCAAAAATATCTTCTGGATCAATCTTATAGAAACACTTCAGTAATTTGAATGTCTCAATCATATCACCCCTCCTTCGCATATCGTCCAATTTCTGCAACCCACAAATCTTCAACCTATTCTCATAAGGTTCATTCCACAGACCTGCTATCATCTTGGTCACTCGTCTCTGGATCCTCTCCACTTCCTCACCATCACGAAGAAACCCTGATGCCCATAACTGGGCACAGTAGTCCAGATGGGGTCTTATCAAGGCTCGATACAGAGGAACAACAACTTGTCTCTGCATGTTAAAGTATTTTTCAGAAGCCAAGTGATTTGGTGAGCTGTTTTAGTCACTTTTGCAATGTGTCCCCTAAACTTCAATTCCCTATCCATCAACACTAACAAATCCCTAGCCTCATCAATCTCCTGGAGTATGGTTCCACCAATGCGATATACTACTGCTATTCTTTTCACCCCAAAGTGCATAACCCTACACTTTGGCACATTAAATTGACATCCATTTTTCCTAGCCCAGTCCACCAAACTAGCCAAATCATCCTGTAAAATTTTGACATCTTGTGCACTCATAATTGCTCTACCCAACTTTGCATCTCTCCATCACCAGCAAACAAGTGAACACTTCCTCTCAAATCCTTTCCTATATCATTGATGAACAAATTGAAAAGCAGTGGTCCAAGAACAGAGCCCTGTGGTACTCCACTAGTCACAAGCCGTCTTTTAGACTCCACTCCTGAATAAATCACTATCTGGTATCTCTCCATCAACCACCCTCTTATCCATCTCACCAACCCTATATCCATCCCCATCTGCTCCAGTTTACTGATTAGGGTTCCATCTGGTATCCTGTCAAGGGCCTTGGCAAGGTTCAGTAGAATCACTGTAAACCCATTACCCTTATCCAGTTCAGCCAGTCACTGTGTTATAAAACGTGAGCAAGTTACTGAGGCATGATCTACCCTTCACAAAACCATGTTGTCCCCCATACAATATCCCATTTTCATCTATCCAATCGTGTATTTTTTTCTTGACTAATTTCTCTAAGACCTTGACAATGATTCCTGATATGCTAATCGGTCAGTAATTTACAACAGCAGTCTTGTAACCACCTTTATGCAGTGGAACTATTTTCCCCTCTTTCCACCCCCTCAGGACTAACCCAGACCCGAGACTCAAATTAAACAAAATGGTCAAGGGTACTGACAATTCTTTAGCTGAAATACACTTTTATTAATACAGACCAGTATTTTACAAATAAACATTTATTAAAAACTACCAGTTTCGCCAGCAAACTGTCTGGCTTTTTCAAGGTATTACGGAGATATGAAAGTAAATGCAAATTAAAAGGAACATAAAAAACGTTGTAAACCTAACTAGTATCTATGGTTACACGTTTCGCGTGACAAAGATGGCTTATTGTTCTTATTCATTATCACGCATGCGCGTTTGTTGTAGACTTGCAATGTGATTACTGGCCAGCTGCAGTTCAGATTGACTGAGAGAGAGGATCAAGTTTTTCCACGAACTGTTGAGAATTATACCCTGATTTCTTTATACCTTGAATAATTCTTTAGCTGCTTCTCGTACAACACGAGCTGGTATACCATCCAATCCCACAGATGTATTGACATCGAGGTTATGCAATAGACTACTCACCTTCACTGCATTCACCACAATTCCCGTATAATCTACTGGCACATTCGTTTCTGCAATGTCACCACCTGGATGATATATTCTTGAAAAGTGCTCACTCAGTAACTCAACTATATCAACTGATTCAGTTACCTCCCTACCATCGGCATTCTTTAAAATCATTCTGCCATGTACATTTTTCCTTTTACTTGCTACATATCTAAAAAACTGTTTAGGATTCTCTTTAGCCTGCATGGCCAATGTTCTTTGGTAATCCTTTTTTGCTTTTCTTACCACGCTCGTTACCCTTCTGGCCTGCGCCTTATACCATTCATGTGCCTGCCGGTCACCTTTCTTCTTAAATTCCCTCCATAGTTGTTTCTTTTTTTGCAGCTCAAGCTTAATGGTGTTATTCATCCATTTAACCCCTAGTTGATTTATTATTCGGACTCTAGGTATACAGTCAGCCATTGCTTCATGCAAATACTTCTTAACTACCTCCCATGCACTATCGACTTCTAGTACTTGCAGTTGTATATGCCATGGCACTGAACCAATCAAACTCCTAAGCTTGTCATACTTTCCAGCCCGATAATTCCACATGTACCCTGTCTTAATTGAAAATTCTACACCTTTAGCCACCTCCCAAGTCAAGACCCTATGATCACTCTCACCGATTGGTGGCAATGTGGTCATATTTGTTACAGCCAAATCCTCAGATGTAATTACTAGGTCAAGCACTCTCTGACCCCTAGTATTTTCCATTACATGCTGTTGCAGATAGTTATCTCTTAATAATCGCATAAAATCCAATTCGTTCCTCCTGTGTGTTCTCTCCTCACTCCAATCAATGCGACCATAGTTGAAATCTCTCATAATAATTACCCTCCTTCCACCCATTTCTTCTATTTGCTTGTGCATACTGTCACCACCATCTTTTCCATCACCTGGTCTATAGCAGCACCTAATTGTATATTTAGTTCTGCTAGCCACAATCTCACACCAAATGGCCTCAAATGTGCTCTTTTCTCTATCCTGCAATTCAACTTCTATACTCCTTGGCTGCAGCTCATCAGCTATCATCAACAATACTCCTCTCCCCATTTTATTCTCCCTGTCATTCCTGAACACACTATACTATACCCATCACATTCAATCCCACTAGCTATATCATCTACAGTCAGCCATGTTTCACTAATACCAATAACCTGTGGTCTGGAAGTGCCAACCATGGCCAAAAACTCTTCCTTCTTGTTCCTAATACTCCTAGTATTAGTGTACATGAATTTAAGACCCCCATTAGCCCCAACCCTACCTTGATGCCTTATATTAACTATCCCACTCAGATTTGTTGTCCTTATTTGCTCGGGATATTATATTCATTCTTACATTCAACTGCTTCCCTAAGGACTGTATATCTACTCTCCCCCCCCCCCCTTAATAAATCTAGTTTCCCTGAATTTGCACATCCACCACATTCAGCAACACTTTCTCAAGTCTTCTTACACCGTAACCATTCAAATGCAAGCATTCCATCTTATATAGATCCTTTCGCACATCAAACTTACTCCACACGTCCACAAATTCCACACCACTCGTCATACATAACCCACGCATAAACTCATTCGCAATTATGGCCCTCCTTTTAAACATTTCACTGTCATACCGTGGCAAAAGACTAATCATTCTAACTCTCTCACTCTTTTCTTTTGCTACCTCAAACAATTCATTCAGGTCTTCTATCATTTCCATTTTGTCTCCTTTCAAATCATTCATACCTGCCACAACAATCATTTCTTTCTAATAGACTCAGTTACATCCTTTATGGTCGCACCAGGTTGGTACGATTTTGTCAAATCCTCTACTATCACACCTCGTACTAACAAGTCTCCATACAGCAATCTATCCTTCATTTTGTTCATGTTCACACTCATACGTCTATTTTTCCTGTCATACTTTTTATTATTGGCTGGTTCATTCAGTCGACTTTAGCTCATACGCTCTAGCTGCTGTTTTGCTCTTTGTATCGCACCATTCAACAACGCGATATCACTCGTTGCGTCTATCTCATCTTTTTTATTCTCAGTAAAACCATTAATACTATCATTCACACGCTCACAATTCTCTGGTACAACCTCACTGTTTCTTGTCATATCCCTATTTTCTTCATTCTGAAGTTTGACAAAAATATCACACTAACGATCCGAAATACTCTTCAATTTCTCATTCTCCCTACATTTTCTTCACACATTCACTCCTTTATTATCATCTAACCACACTCCGACCGCACTCCGCAAAGCGTACATTTCGCAGCTAGTACACTGAATCATCTCTTTTATACTACCGTTCTTTGATAAAGATGGTGAACCATCATTACTGGCTGCCATTTTCCTTCATACTGGAGCCATACTTACTTGCAACGTATTTTATCAAATTATAAATTATAACACACCAAAAACACACAAAAAGATGCACTAAGAGACGCAAGGCAAACAAAACTACGAATTTATGCAGGAGAATTTACATCATCTGCATAAAGTAAAGACCTAAGATTGATATCAACAATTTTGATATCAGATTTAATACCACTTTCCTTCATAATGTGATCTATATAGATAAAGAATAACAGTGGAGATAATATGCATGTTTATCGCACATCTGATTTTACTTCAAACCATCTTTCTTTTCATATTTCAAGTCTAACTGCTGACTTACAGTTTAAATAGAGACTATGTATTGTTTTATATAATGTCGTATTTACACCATATAACAGCAGCACTTTGAAGAGCTCTCCTCTTGGCACCTTGTCATATGCCTTTTTCATATCAACAAAGCTTAATAAATCCTTATTATATTTCCAAGATTTCACAACTATTTGTCTTAAAGATAAAATCTGATCCTGACAACTTCTATTTGGCTTGAATGCAGCTTGTTCTTCACCAAGCTTCCCTTCCACACTTTTTTTCTTAGCCGTTTCTCGAGTTTACTTGCATAAATCACACCAGAAACACTCAGTAGGGAAATATCTCTGTAATTCTTGCATTCAGCTTCGTTTCCCTTTTTATCGATTAGTACTATGAGAGGTCTGCTCCAATCATCTGGAATACTACCATCTGGTGAGGCCTTCTTAATTATGCAATGCCACTGTAAAACATTTACACCTCCATATTTCTTGCCGAATTTCATCTACTCAAGCTGTGTTTCCACATTTCAGGTTTTTGATGACTTTTTTCTGCCTCATGTATGTATACGTATTCCTACTGCATTTCTGCTGAGAGTTTTCTACCATCATGCATGGATTATTTCATTAACAGTCTTTCAAAGTAATTACTCCAGACATCGAGAATATCTTTAACTTCAGTTTTCATGTGATCATCTCTGATTCCTTTCACAGTACTCCTTCCTCCATTTCTAAGTGTTTCAATAGCCTCCAGAAGATTCTGCCACCTTCCAGATATTTATTTTCTATGTTCTTACCAAAGTCTTCCCATGACTGTTGTTTAGCTAGTTTTACACATTGCTAATTACATATTTCCCTATATTATCTAAGAACACAAGCTGGATGACTTACCAGGAACTTCAAATATGCTTTCTTCTTTTCCTTCATTGCCTCTTTAAACTTCCTGAGCCCACCATGGAGTTCTGATTCTTCTATCCTTACAGACAACTAAATTGCATGCCTCTCTTTTTGAATCAATCAATGTTTACTTCAACATTTGCCAGTGAATCTCCAAGCCTTGGTTCTTGTTTTCAAACTTTTTCATTTTTTGTTCAACAATTTTTGTGTATTTCAGTCTACATTTCACCTCTCAAAGCCTGTCAACCTTGATTCGTTTTAAAACTTTCTTATTTCTTATACACTATTCTTTTCAATATGAAATTCAATTTTATCCTGCATAAAACTAATATATCATAAACTTATATCATTTATGTACAAATTAAACAGCAATTGTCTCAGCACTGGACCTTGCGGCATGCCACTAGTCACCAGTTTTCGCCTTAATTCTGCTCCTCCATATACCACTTTTTGATATCTGTCCAGCAGCCACCCTCTTATCCACTTAAATAGTGTCATATCCATTCCCATTTGTTCTAATCTGTGTTACAGAGTTCCATGCAGTATTCTGTCATATGCATTTGCAAAATTCAACAAAATCATCATGTTATCACTTCCTTTATCCAATTCAGTTGTTACTTTATTATAAAAAAGTTAGAAAATTACTAAGGCATGACCGACCCTTCACAAAGTCATGCTGATCCTCAAACAGTATCATATTTTTATTTATCCATTCTTGAATTCTCTTTTTGACCAATTTTTCTAGTACTTTTACCACCATGCCTAAGATACTGATTGGTATATTAAAGGAATTATTTGACCCTCTTTCAAATCCCTCAGAACTCTACCAGAGCTAAGACATAAAGAGCCTGGTCAAGGGCACTGCCAGTTCCCTTGCACATTCTTGCAAAACCCTAGCTGATATCCCATCTAATCCCACAGCTGTATTCACATTGAGATTCTGCAATATCCTAAACACCTCCAATCATCCACCTCTGTCCCCACATCAGTTTCTGTGACATAGGTTAAAGAAGTAATCTTACTAGGATGATATACCCTAGCAAATTGGTCACTCATTAACTCAACTATTTTATCTGCTTCTGCCTCCTCGTGACCAATCATCACTCGTTAAGGTTAATATTCCATAATAATTTTCCCTCTTACTTGCCACATAATGAACGAACCATTTGGGAATTCCTATGGCCTTCTTGGCTAGATTCTTCTCATAATCTGATTTTGCCTTTCTTGCCTGAGCATTGTACTGCTCATGAGTTTTCTAGTTACCTTTCTCTTTATACATCCTCCACAGAATTTTCTTCTTCTGCAGCTCATGTTGAACGACATTACACATTCATCGAACTCCTACCTGATTACCAGGATAGAGTTGTCTCCTCAACCATACCAGCTTGGATTATTGTTTTATTTATTTCCATATTTAATTTACCATCTTAGCAAAAAAAAATTTACCTTAACAGCTGTAATACTGTGCAGACAGCCTGCAGGTTCTTCATTGAGAATATTTTTTTTCATATTTTTTTCCTTATTAAACCTAATTTCATTGTTTTTGTCTTTTTCTAGTAACTTTCCCAACAATTTTGCTAGATTAGTTATTCAATTGAGTTAAAAGTCACTGCAGTAGAATTATTTAGGGTATAAATAAATAGTTTTAATATATGTATCTTCATTTTGATTCAAATTAAGTAGCACTTTTCATCATAATGTGATCCACACAGAAAACCAAAACTTTTGTATAATTTTTTTAAGGTAAATCTTGACCTAAATTACCAAAAAGCTTAAATCGTATTATGTCAAACCACTATAGATATGTGCAGGTCCCTAACTTCACAAATTTATTATATTATTATTATTACCCAAAGACCCCATGGAGTCAAGGACTCATCTGGGAGGTCCTTTTATCATACACACAGCTCATCATACCGTCCTTTAAACGCACTCAAATTCTCTGCAGACAACAAACTCTCAGGCAAGGCATGCCAATTATTCACAACTCTGCATGAAAAAAACCTGCTTCTCACTCCACTATTCACACCCTCTTTATACAGTTTCCAGGGATGACCTCTGGATCTCCCCTGATCTCCTACAGTTTTCTGTAGAACCTCTCCAACACTGATCCTATAACAACCCCTTACTAACTTGTAGGTCTCTATCATATCTCCCCCCTCTTCCTCCTGTCCACCAGACTTTGCAAATTACATCTTCTCAATCTTTCCTCATATTTGACATTCCAGAGGTTAGAAACTACCTTAGTCAGTCACCTCTGGACACTTTCTGACATCTGTTCATCCTTCTGAAAACCAGGTGACCAAATCTGGGCACAGTAGTCTGTGTTTGGCCTAATCAAAGCCTTATACAATGGAACAAGAATCTTTCTATTTCTAAAAGTCAGTGTCCTCCACACCATTCCCAGAATTTCAGATCCTTATCCACTATCACTCAGAGAGCTCTTATTTCCTCCACCTCCAACAGTATATACTCAACAAGCATAATTTTTGCATCCCATCTTTTTTTCTAAATTTTAAAACTTTACATTTTGTAACACTAAAGTCACATCCCTATTCCTGTAACCAATCACTCGATTTATTCAAGTCTTCTTGTAAAGCCACGACATCATCTCTACTCTTCTTGGTTTGTACCAACTTTGCATCACCTGCAAACAACTGAATATCTCCATCCAAATCTTCACCAATATAATTAATATATTTGTGTTTGGCCTAATCAAAGCCTTATATAATGGAACAAGAATCTCTCTATTTCTACAAGTCAGTGTCCTCTACACCATTCCCAGAAGTCTTTGTGTTGTCTTCACAATTTTGGCAATGTGTCCCCTAAATTTCAGATCCTTATCCACAATCACCCCCAGATCTCTTATTTCCTCCACCTCCGACAATATATCCTCACCAAGTATAAATTGTTCATCCCATCTTTCCTTTCTTTTAGGGTTACATGGTGATCAGCATTCATTTTAAAAATTTTATGGAATTTACAAGCGGGTTAAAAAAAACTTTTTTAATTATCCCGACATTTCGATCTTCACATCAAGATCATCATCTGGAGCGTACATAAATATACAGGACAAGCTGAGTTACATCATTAACTGTAAGCGAGAGAAACAATGATTTGATCACATGTTATTCTACTGGCATGACCTCTAGTGGAAAAAAAAATAAAAAATAAAATAAAATAAAAAATAAATTTTTACATCAAGCTAAATTCTATTTTTACAATGATAGGAATGAACATTCTTTTAGAAGGTTTCTTTAAGAAACAATTGGTGTCCTATTTTTAGTATTACAATTCTTATTTTTGATTTACACTACTCTCTTGGATTTTCTACAGCCCTGTTTATAGTTGTTCTTGGTGAGGAAGGTCGAATATATACCTTCCATATGTTTGGGATTTTTAAACCATCATTGTTGTTCAGATTGGGGCGGTTGCTGATAATCTCACAGGCTTCCTTGAATTTCCGTTCATACCATGTTCTAGTGTGATGTAGACAGCTGGTGGTTTTCCAGTCAATTCTGTGTAAGGTATTCAGGGCATGATCAGAAAGGTTTATGTGTATATATTGTCTCGTATGTGTTGGTTTTCGGTAAACAGTGAAGGAAAGATTGCCTGAGGGAAGACGTGTGACAAGTGTATTTAGAAACGGAAGTGTGTTGTGTTTTTCAATTTCAATTGTGAACTGTATGCATTTGTGTTGTTTGTTTAGGTGGCTAAGGAATATGGCTAATGTCTGGCGGCCATGGAACCAGATCGCGAAAACATCGTCAGCGTATCTAAGCCAGACTTTGGGTTTTAGAGGGGAGGAATCTAGGGCAAGTTGCTCAAAATATTCTATGTAAAAGTTAGCAATGGGGGGGGGGGGGGGGAGGATAATGGCTGGGCCTTCTTTTTATAAGTAGAAGGCGTTTTGCCATACAAAAGGACACACTATTCCTGTTAGACAAAAAAAGAACATAAACGACACATTAAATATAATAATTATGGTGAAGCTGGCCTTTCTGATCATGCCCTGAATACCTTACACAGAATTGACTGAAAAATCACCAGCTGTCTACATCACCATAGAACATGGTATGAACGGAAATTCAAGGAAGCCTGTGAGATTATCAGCAACCACCCCAATCTGAACAACAATGATGGTTTAAAAATCCCAAACATATGGAAGGTATATATTCGACCTTCCTCATTTGTTTCTGAAAGAAAACCTTCTAAAAGAATGTTCATTCCTGTCATTGTAAAAATAGAATTTAGCTTGATTAAAAATTTATTTTTAATTTAATTTTATTATTATTATTATTTTTTTCCCACCAGAGGTCACGCCAGTAGAATAACATGTGATCAAATCATTGTTTCTCTAGCTTACAGTTAATGATGTAACTCAGCTTCTCCTGTATATTTATGTACACTCCAGATGATGATCTTGATGCAAAGATCGAAACGTCGGGATAATAAAAAGAGTTTTTTTTAACACTGTTGTAAATTCCATAAAATTTTTAAAATGACTGCATCCCATCTTTGTTTTACAAATTTTAATACCTTACATTTTGCCAATCACTCAATTTATTCAAGTCTTCTTGTAAGGCCACAACATCTTCACTACTCTTCATGGTTCGTCCCAACTTTGCATCATGTGCAAACAACTGAATATCTCCATCCGAATTTTCACCTATATCGTTAATATATAAGTTAAACAGTAATGGCCATAAAACAGACCCCTGAGGCACACCGCTAGTGACTTTCCTTTTCCTGGATATCACTCCACCCATACACAACTTGGTGATACTTATCAGATAGCCAGTCTCCAATCCAATGCACTAATCTAATATATAACCCCATCTGCTCTAGTTTGATTATTAACTTAGCATTATTATTAATATTACCCCAAGACCTCATAGCGTTCAAAGACTCATCTGGGAGGTCCTTTTATCTCTCTCACACACACACACACACACACACACACACACACACACACACACACACACACACACACACACACACACACACACACACAGCTCATACCGTGTCTTAAACACACTTGAACTTCTTGAAGACACCACACGCTCAGGCAAAGCATTCCAATCATTTACAACTCTGCATGAAAAAAACCTGCTTCTCATTCCCCTACTCACACCCTCTTTATACAGTTTCCAGGGATGACCGCTGATTTTCCCCTGATCACCCACTGTTTTCTGTAGAACCTCTCCAACACTGATCCTATAACAACCTCTTCTCTATCATATCTCCCCCTCTTCCTCCTGTCCACCAGAATCTGCAAATTGCAACTTCTCAATCCTTTCTCATATTTGACATTCCAGCGGTTAGAAACTACCTTAGTCAGTTGCCTCTGGTCATTTTCCGAGATCTGTTTGTCCTTCTGAAAACCAGGTGACCAAATCTGGGCACAGTAGTCTGTGTTTGGCCTAATCAAAGCCTTATACAATGGAACAAGAATCTCTCTATTTCTACAAGTCAGTGTCCTCCACACCATTCCCAAGAAGTCTTTGTGTTGTCTTCACAAATTTGGCAATGTGTCACCTAAATTTCAGATCCTTATCCGCTATCACCCCCCAGATCTCTTATTTCCTCCACCTCTGACAATATATCCTCACCAAGCATAAATTCTGCATCCCATCTTTGTTTTCCAAATTTTAAAACCTTGCATTTTGCCAATCACTCAATTTATTAAAGTCTTCTTTTAAGGCCACAACATCTTCACTACTCTTCGTGGTTGGTCCCAACTTTGCATCATGTGCAAACAACTGAATATCTCCATTCAAATCTTCACCCATATCGTTAATATACAAGTTAAACAGTAATGGCCCCAAAACAGATCCCTGAGGCATTCCTCTAGTGATTTTCCTTTTCCTGGATATCGCTCCCCAATACACAACTGTTTGATACCTATGAGATAGCCAGTCTCTAATCCAATGCACTAATCTAATATCCACCCCATCTGCTCTAGTTTGACTGTCAACTTATCATGAGGTAATCTATCAAAAGCCTTTGCGAAATCTAAGTATATTACTGTATTCTTCTCCTCTGTCCAAGGAAGCAGTCACCTTATTGTAAAAGGAAGTAGATTACTAAAACATGATCTCTCTTTAGCAAATCCATGCTGTCCATCAAAGATAATACCATTGTTTTCAACCCAATTCTGGATCCTAGTTCTCACAACAACTTAACCACAACCCCTGACACACAGATAGGCCTATAGTTTGATGCTCGAGTTCTATCACCTCTTTATGAAGGTGGCACAATCTTTCTCTCCTTCCACTACTTAAGAACTTTACCCAGTGCAAGACTTGTATTAAAAAAATATGTCAAGCATTTTACCTTCTTCATCCAATAGTAGCCAACTCCATTTACAAAGTGGGCAAAGATTTATCCAAATCATTCACTGCCCCCCCCCCCCCCCCTTTACAGGCAACTCCCCTTTATCTATTAAAAACTCTCTACACTTGAAAACGATAAAAAAATCTAACCTTGACAGATTCTGATATCATAATCTGCTTTCATATTATTTCAGTATTCACTAATGTACCTTTGACAGAGACCCTTGACTTCATTTAATCCCCCCCCCCCACTCCCAACATGACTGGATTATTGAGATTCATCCTGTATGCAGGTTATTTCTTATTGAAATATGAGCCAGTTAATAAACATCTTTTTATAATTTAGTGTGTTTAGTGTTGTAATACCATTAATTCAAATTCTTAATGCATATTCCTCTATTATAATATCCAGAAAAATCACTGATCAGCATTTCGTCTGTCCATTATACTTGTCATCTTATTATAAAATTTAATATATTTACTGAATTAAGACCTTAACAAACTCATGAGGCATCAAGAAAGATTTTGATTCTCAATTAATCCAAATTTGCATTCTACAGTTCGACATCACTGATGAGAATTTTTGCTTATGCAACAGGACTGTCTTTCACTCACCATTTCTCTAGGCCTGTTCCTATTGCAAACTCATGTTAAACAACCAAAAGAACAATGTCAACTCCTTTACACATTCTCTTAATATACATTATAATGTCTAGAAAGCCATTGAATTTCATCATCATCATGAAATACTCTCAAGGAGGTGTTCAGGTTACTTTGACAGCATTGCTAACTTTTCTTCTTCCATTCTATTTAAGTGGCATACCACCTTAGATTAACTCTCCTGACATATTTTTGAATGTTAATAATGTAAAGTTCCTTTCTAATATCTTCATTTTTTATATGTTATTCTGCCATTGATGGCATCGGTTAACTCCCCTAATTTTTCTCAGAACCCTCATATCTGTGGTTTCTGGTCTTTGATCAAGACCAGAAACCAACTCTCAGATCCATAACTTAAAACTGGTTTAAACACTGTCTGATATACTGCTAGTTTGGTGTTTTGGCTAATTTCTCTCTTCTTCCATATAAATTTATTCAGCTGGCTATCCACCATACCAGCTTTGCTTATTCTGTTGTCCATTTACAGATTTATTCTGTCATCTTCATTAAAAACGATGCCTAAGTAACTGAAATATTTTACTTGTTATATAGGATCTAAATTCAGAAGGCAACTGAAGTTTTTTATGCTCCTGACTATTTTCATAGTTTTGGTCTTTTTATTGATGATTTTCATTCCAAATTTATTACAGCTGTTATGCAATTTAGTTAGTGAATCCTTGAGACTCACACTAGATGTGTTTAGGAGTACATCATCTGCATACAGCAAAGGGCTACATTTGACATCTCCAATTCTAATATTATGCTCGATGCTACTTTCTTTCATAATGTGATCCATAAAGATGATGAATAAGAGTGGCGTAATGTGCATCCTTGTCTTAACCCTGATTTTACATCAAACCATCTTCCTGTATTTCCTTCAATTCTAGCTGCTGACTGGAAACTTAAATATAGACTATGTATTATTCTTTATAATGTTCCAGTCAACCCATATAATTGTAGAGTTTTGAAAAGCTTTTCTCTGGGCACCTTTCAACCACATGATATTTCTAAACTGCCATTATCCTCTATTCTTTTCCACTCTTAGTCAACACTGTTCCTAATCCTTCCAGCTTGAAAAATACACTAATTTTAACACATACTTAAGTTTACTTGAAAAATACATACTTGATTTTACTGTAACTTCTATGAAAATAACCCGAGGACCATTCTCCAGCAACTTATGATGAGCTTCTGACTTCATCCTTTCTTCCACAAGCAACATAACTAAGTTTTCATTTTGCTGCCTCAGCCAATCTTTTTTCATATGTCAATTTCTTCTTCCTCGCTATACTCATCACCTTCCTAGCCTGTGCCTTAGCCTTATGCTCCTTATGCCTTGAGCATCAAGCTGTGTCATTATTAATAAAGATGCTAGTATGCAATGGTAGAGCATGTAGGTACCTTTATTAACAGTGAAATGTGACATATGAATGCAATACATTTAGAAATTTATAATATTGTATTTAGTAATTTTTACACATTTATCTAATATTCAAATAAACTTTAGTTATTTGATGAAATTTGCATTTTACATTATATCTATTAATAAGATATTTGCTATATAAAACTTTATAACCATTTTTAGAATTTAAAATATTACTTTATGTTTATATATTAACAAGCTTGCACAAAAGTGTATCTCACATGAGTTATATGTAAGCCATCTAGAAAAGTATGTTGATTTGTGGCTGCTTAGGAAATATCATTCAGCAATGGCTATTATTATTATTATTATGTGACACCTCCAGGGAGTTGAAATACTCATCGAGGGAGAGTGTGTGAGCAGCATCAAACCATTGAACCCCTTTCAACATACTAACCACGCTCAAATTTGCTTAACTTTTTTTATGAGCCATTAGTATGCAGAGGCACTACCAATCGACCAATCTTTGCTGGCAAAGGTTATAAATACACTAGTGTCCAAAAGCTAAGGACCAATTACGTTTTTTTTACCTGTATATGAAAAAATTGTCATGACTGAAGTCAAATGTGGATATAAATTTATTGCCAGCATACTAATAAATTATATGTCCGTGCAGTTAGCTTAGTGGCTATGCGCTTCACAACCATATGCCTGGGGAAGGAGTGTCCTGGGTTCAATTCCCATCGCTGACGTGAGGAGCTCAAGGATCTTCCTCAGCCATAGCCAAGTTGGCCAGTCTTGGGTGTGGACAGCAGGGTTTTTTTCCCCCAGTTTATCTGGGGTTTTCCATCCTGCAAGCAGGCAAACCGGCCCCATGAACACACGGATCTACAGCCATAAATACTTAACCCCCATGAGGGGGGGCTCAACCCACCCCAATAGGGATGGGGAAGAAAAGGGAGGAAACTCCATATGAATGAATGAATAAATAAATTATATTATACAAATAAAAGTGTTATAAATTTTGCACAAATTAAATTGCAATACTTTTTTGGCAAAAGTGATAACTTTCTTAAGGACATAGTTAAAGAATTAATGTATAGTGCCTATAGAAAACAATGTGGAGAGAGATTTCAGTATGAAATTATGTCTACAGTGAACTGCAATGCAGCTCTCACAATGGCGTACCAGGCTTAGCACCAAGAGATTCAGGAGTTCTTGAGGCAAACTGACCCACCCCCTTCTCCAAACAAGGAGGAGTAGGCCCTTGTTTTCTAGACGGGAATTTTGAGCAGCAATGCATCTCCTTATTACATCCCAAATGTGTTCTATGGGGTTGAGATCTGAGGGGTGTGCTGGTCATGCGATTCGATTAATATCCTTGGTCTCCAAAAGTATCTCCACTCGTATATGATATGGTGTAGCATATCATAAAAATGAATTCTTCACTTACAGCACTATGACAAAATTGAACATGACATTGAAGAACTCATCATCAAATTCCTGATATATACCCTCAAGGGGTGTATAGGATATGATAGTACTACATGAAAAATTTACATCATTACTAACTTCCTATTTAAATTTTCCTCCAAATCAGTCAGTTACCTGTCAAGACTCCAATATATCACACAATATATATTTATATATTGAAAAGGCCATTCAGGAAACTAAAGATAAAATAAATAGTGGCATAAAATAAACAGTGAGCAAGTCATGTGTATAAGATTTGCTGATGACATAGCCCTTGTAGCAAAAAACAGAACAACGTTAAAAAAACAATGCTAGAATTACTAAATAATAACCTTGAAAAATATAAAATGAAAATCAACACAGATAAGACTAAAATCATTGTTACAGGCAAAATCCCTATCAATACAGAGCATATAGACATCAGCAGAGAACAAATAAAACAAGTAAAAAGCTTTAAATATTTAGGAAGCCTAATAACAGAAGATGGCAGAACAAGAGAAAACATAAGATCAAGAATAAACCATGCAAAAGCCCAATTCTCTAAGATGAAAAGCATTTTAACAGATGAAAAGCATTTTAAACCTCAACCTACAATTGAAAAAAAAATTAGTAAACACATTGATATGGAGCATTGCACTGTATGGATGTGAAACCTGGATTCTAGGCAGAGAAGATGTAAGAAGATTGGAGGCTTTTGAAATGTGGTGCTGGCGCCGCATGAACAAAATAAAATGGACAGAAAAGAAGAGATAGGATAGGTGGTTTGGACATATACTTCGACATGATGGACTTGTGAAAAGAATAACTGAAGGCAAAATAGAGGGGAAAAGAAGAAGAGGCAGACCAAGGAAAAGCTTTCTTGACCAAGTCAAAGACAGCATGGGTTTGAGGAGTTACCAGGAGGTTAAGAAGAAAGCCAATGACAGAGCGGAATGGAGGAAATTCCTGCTGAGCTACCAGTCCCAAGACTGATAGGTATCAATTTTACTGTATCAAACCTTTTTACTGTATCAATCCACCTACATCTCTTGGTCTTTCTCTGGGTTTTTTTCCTGCCAACCTGGCAGAGAACACTTGTTTTGCTAATCTTTCCTCTCCCATTCTGTTTAAGTAACCATACCACCTGAGATTAGCTTTGCTTATGAATTCCTGGATGCTGATGAAGAACTTCATTGCAATATTTCATTCACCATTCACAGTCCCTTTTTTTTCTAGCACTTGTAGCTCAGTGCATCCATTAAGCTTAATGCCTCTCCATGCCATGACCCCAGCACTAACGTATCTATCCCTTTCAAGAACATTCTCACGATAGTAAGGAGTACTACTTTCATGCCAGATCAAGTGTCACCTAGCATTAAAGGAAAGACTAAAACGACTCTCAACTGTAAAGAGTACATTAGCCCATTGGTGTCTTGTCCAATTTTTATGGATACAACACCACTGAAAATGTGCTCTAAATGAGTTGTGGATAAAGGAATGCAGAGTACAGGCTATCGGACATATAAATCTACTTGTTACAGATGCCATGCCACAGTTTGTCAAGATATCCATGTATCTGTGCTTGAATGAAGCCAACTTGCAAGCTGACCTGCCATGGTCAGCTTGCAAGTCGATTATGTTTTGTTGTTATAACCAAAAACCTCACATAGCAAGGGTGACCTCTCAGCAAACATCTGAAACACATTCCATTGGTTCGAAATGATGTCCAGAGCCTGGATATAATGCTATGCGAGATTCCAAACTCTCTGGCAATATATTAGCAATTTTGTGGCCTTCTTCAAGCTTTCCAATAATTCTTTCACACAAAAAATCATATAAATGATGTCTATATGATATGACATTCAAAATTGAATGCCATATTTGTTTTTACAAAAAGAGCTTCCTTCAAACACAATTCACATAGAACAGCCTTTTTATCCTGTTGAGTACTACCACGTGACCCCTTTGCATGCAATTCAAAAATTTGAATGTATACCTGCTGCTTTCTACTCAAAATTGTCAGTTATACAAATTGCCACAAGCTGATTCATCTGAATTTGTGGTTGTAATTTTTAGAAATAGTGTTCCTCTTTAGGTTTTGGATACAAGTGTAGCAAGGAAAGAAAATGGTGTATTGTGCAGGATAAGAACTTAATAAAAATGTGGAATTTTTATAATAAAATTATCATAATACATTTTATATTTTTATATACTTGTAGAATAAATGTATGCTTAATAAACTGCGTTTTATACTTAATCTGTTCTTCCAATTCCAAAAATATTATCAATCATTTTTCCATTTGATTCTGTGGAAGGTGTCCAACAGCATGGCCAGCAAGACCTGACCAACCATACTTATGGTAACAAATGTATTTTTGATGTTCTTCTAGGTGGATGTTAGCAAATATTCAGTTCGACCATAATAAAACAAGTTGCAGGAACAAGGAACTTTGTAAATACCTGGAACTGATAGAGGAGGTAGAGCAGCCTTGGGAGAGAAGATCAGGGTAGCCAGCTTTAGAAGATTTGAATGCTGAGCAGAGATCGTACTTTTTTAGAGGTCTGGCTATTTTTTCTAAAGTGCTCCAAATGTAAAGAATAATGATAGCATTACTATAATCAGCGTATTGAGAGGGATGTGAGGAGATGAGAGGAACAATTAATTTGTTGATATTTTGGCATTGTAGCCATTAGACAGGAAAGTCTGGCGAATACAGGAGAATTCACAGTAAGATCAACCTAGATAGAACAGAGTTTGGGGTCTCAATTATAGAAAGAAAAAATATATCTATGCTGAAATAAATATATATCATAATGTTGCAATTTGGAGTAAGGTTTTTTTTTGTTGTTGTTTTAATGAAAATTTTCATTAAAACAATCTCTTAATAGTAATTACAGGTGCCCCCACTTATTCATCAGCTTAGGAATCAGAGCACCAGCAAAAACCAGAAATCGGTAAAAAGCAGAACCTAGCCTTTATTTAGCTTGCAAATGCATTTTGGCAGCCAAAAAATGTAAACAGCACACTAGGATGTACAAAAGTACAGTAAAATGAACACACTGAACATGAGTTGATTGAGCGAAGAAACATGTGGAAGGTCGTCAAAGCATGGTGAAAGAGTGAACCACGTGGAAAGTATAAGAATCATGGTTATATTTGAAAGGGGTGAATGTGTGGAATGGCAAAAAGCGAGTTGGTGAAAAGTGGGGGACTACTGTACTATCCTTTGAGGGTGGGGGAAGAGACAAGTTCTTATAAAACAAGAACCAAATCATTATAGCGACATACGCGTGGATAGGCTTATGTGTTCATCTGACATGTTGTAATAGGTTTCACAGTATGATAAGAACACAGATGGTTAAGAAAATAACTATTTATTAACTCAAAAGCTAATATTTCGCTGGTATTATATCCAGCATCTTCAGAGCACACAACACAAAGTTTGTTACAAATGCAAGACAACCACAATCAGGTGTAACAGTGGGGCTAGTATAAGTGATTACAGCGCGCAACACAAACTAAAGTCCTAATATGGTGACATCTAGGTTTAAAAAAAAGCCAGCACCCTAAAATCCACTTTACAATGGAACTAGAAGCCAATGACTGCCTGCCCTTCTTGGACACACTGATCACACATCTTCCAGAAGGTTCCTTATCATTTTCGGTTTATAGAAAACCCACACATACAGGGAGATACTTACACAAACAATCACACCATCACCCTTCTCAACAATATGATATCTTAAAAACACTAACCCATAGAGCTAGAGCAATCTGTTCCAATGACATTGCTTTCACTGTTGAACTTTCTCACCTATGTCAAACCTTCTTAATCAATGGTTATAATCCCCATAAAATAGATAACATACTAAATGCTACCCATAAATCCCCTCTATCTACCACAGAAGACTACAACAAAACCATCACCATCCCATACATTAAAGGCACATCTGAAAAGATATATAGGGTGCTTAACAAACACCAACTACGCACAGCATTTAAACCTTATATAAAATTAGCAACTCTCATCCATTCATCTAAGGACTCCTTTATCACATCCAGGTGTCTATGAAGTGCCCTGTTCTTGCCATCAAGCCTACTATGGACAGACAGGAAGAAATGTGGACATCTGCCTCAGTGAACACAAAAAATATATCCAACACTTTCGCTATGGTAAGTCGGGTCTGGCAGACCATGCTTTGGATACCCCTGCACACAGGATCAATTGGAAAGGAACAAAAGTAATGCAGAAGCTTCTACAAGTCAGAGAGGTTGTTCCTGGAATCAAAAGAAGCCTTAAAATATACTCCAAACCTTAAAAAGTATGGCTGTATAAATCTACCAAAGATTTGGGAGACAGTCATCCTAAGACCAAATTAATATTTATTACTTTTATTTTTTAATTTATATTTTTTCAAACTTTCTAAGACTATCATTTGGATTACTATTTCAAAACTTGAATTTTTTTTTTTTTAAACCTAGATGGCGCCATATTAGGACTTTAGTCTTGTGTTGCACGCTGCAATCACTCATACTAGCTCCACTGTTACACCGGATTGTGGTTGTCTTGCATTTGTAACAAACTGTGTGTTGTGTGTTCTGAAGATGCTGGATATAATACCAGCGAAATATTAGCTTTTAAGTTAATAAATAGTTATTTTCTTAACGCAGTCTTTGAAAAATAAAATACCGGGTGTACTTCTCCTCTTCTCCCCCCCCCCCCTCATCCATATATTACATTAATGTGGTACAGGAAATGCAATCTTTTGTGTATTGGATTAATATAAAAACAATGTGGGCTACTAACTAAACGACTGTCAATGGGCAACATATACCTTTAAAGTCATCATCACCACCTCCCAGCAGCATAGCCTGTTTTCACAAATGGTGAAGCTGACAAGCATTACCACTGCAAAAGTATATCTCCCCTAGCTGGAGGAAATGCCAACTATACACTTAGGTAGTAGATGTCATTCATCATCTGGTGAAATACCAACACCTTGCTTATTAGAGAACTGAAGTGGCTACAGCCATGTTTCGTTGCTAAAGCAAGGATTCTGGTTTCTGTCACCCTCCACTCTTCCCACATGCAGTGAGAATGCTACCCCAATGACATACCAATTTCACTGCAGGGGGGGGCCTGGACCTCCCATTCAAGAGTATAGCAGTAAGATGGTTCCGAGGCCAGCTGCTGGTTAGTACATGGGACCAACCCAGTTAGTAATGAGAAGGCTTTCTGATCAGCCAGCATAAAATCTTATAACCATGCATTTTGCCAGTTCATGACTGGAGGGAGACCTGTTAAGGCTACATATGGTGAGGAGACAGAGTTCCCTCTATGAGGGCAGTATGTTTGCAAGTCTGCCAAATCTCACTGCATTCCTCACTCCCTCTTTATCTCTTCATCACTAAACACAATGAACCACAAACCAAAGAAATGCAATTTTACTGTGGATCTCAAAAATGTTCCCACAAAAAATAGTTTAAAAAAACATTAAAAAACAATCCAACCAAACAACCCATAAGCACTTTCCATAATTTTCATAATGTAACCCGCAAACATTAATTCTTACCAAAAAGAAAAGAAGAGTTTCCACATCCATTTCACTAACATCCGAGGGCCTAAACAGCAATATAAACCATGTTTTCCACCACTACATACAGTCATCTAAACCCAAACTACTATTCCTATCAGAATCCCAACTAGCAACCTCAACAGCCCAAACTACACATTACACAGCTCTTCCTGCCACAAGGGGCAGCAGTTGTGCATTCATCAGAATGGACATACCATGCCAGAGACTGCTAATCCTTGAATCACCATTGTTTGATCTGCTTTGGTTCAAAATTTCTCTACCAAATCAATCTGCAATTTCATATGTTCCCTCTATTACTCTCCAAACTCTGTCAACAATGCTGACAACTTCAACTATCTCTCTCTCTCTCTCTCTCTCTCTCTCTATATATATATATATATATATATATATATATATATACACAGATTTACTTCTACAGTCAAAATACCCCAATAGTGATGTCATTTTTCTTGGGACTTCAATGTTCACAACTCATATTGTCTCCTCTTCTCTAGTTTCACCGATCAATCAGGCAGGATGCTGAGGTGTTTTCCATCAGCAATGACCTATCTCAGATCATCAATCTTCCTACCAGAATACCTGACGACCTCCTCCAATTTGCCAACACACTTGACCTCTTCCTACAAGCTCCCCTTCCAGGTATACTGTGGTTGTCAGTTCTCCTCTTGGAAACTCGGACTACAACATCATACAAGTCTCTTTTGCTGCTGAACAACTCACACCCCCAGTTCACAGTCTCATGTCCTTTGGCACTACACGGGTGCCAACTGGGAGGACCTCCGTGACTTCTATTCCTCCTTCCCATGGTGCCAACTACTGCTTCAGTTCTGATCCAAACACCTGCTCAGACTGAATAACAGAAATCATCCTCACAGGAATGAAGTCTTTCATCCCTTATTCCACTCCAAATTCTCAGCCACCACCCAAGACTTGGTTCTCAAGTAATTGTGTCAATGCTGTAAAAGAACCCCCCCCCTCCTCCAGATCTACCATGACTAGGAACCTGAACTCAGATCTCCTAGCAATATCCCAGTAAGGCAAGGAAAACCTTACAAACTTCAATGCCAACAAAACTCAGATCTTCTGATCTCTCCCTCACAAGAAAGAGCTCGATTCCCTCCCCCATTACTGTCAATAATACTGAGATATCCACACACTATCAGATTTCTCTTCTTGGACTGACCTGCACCTCCCATCTTTCCTGTTCACAATCGCATTTCAACTATTGCTTCTGCAGCCACCAAAACACTTGGTGTACTTTTCCTCACAAGACACTACTTCACACCTTCACAACTACTAACTCTATACAAAGCCCAAATCTTCCTAGCCATGGAATATTGCTCTCATATTTGGAGTTGTGCACCAAAATCCTCTCTAAGATTGGTAGATTCTATCCAGAAGAGGACAATCTGGCTTATTAATGATCCATCTCTCACATACCCACTTCAATCCCTCTCTCTCTCTCAGAGATACTTTCATGGACAGTGCTCTGCTGAATTGGCCACTATTATTCCTCCACTTTCCTCCAAATCATCAAAACAAGAGCTCTGCTAACCAACACCCTTTTATAAACCATCTTGAATCTCACCAAACCAACTTAATTTCCTCTTCTCTTTCATTCCATCTACTTCTATTCTTTGAAACAGTCTTTCCCACTCTGCTTTCTCTAAAGATTACAACCCTCAGCTGTTCAAGAAAAATATGAACAGATTCCTGCTTTCTCCTATTCCTCTTGCCCACACATGGCATTAATGGGCTATAGGTTTTGTGGCCTATCATGTGTAGATTAGAAAAAAAATCAAATAGATAAAAACATACATGAAGAAACTAATAAAATATACCCACTAACATGGACAAACAGGATAAAGATAGAAATAGGGACAACATGGAAGAGAGGAAACAGAATAAAAGTGTATATGACACTTTACATGTTAGGTAAATTTTAAAATTATGTGACATAGGTGACAGCACTAGAGAAGAAGCCAACAGATTAGTAATTAGCAGACAATACAGTATATAAAAGTTTCATGCTTGGAAGATTAGAATTTGAGAATTAGTTAAAACAACAACAACAAAAAAAAAAAAAAAAAAAAAAACCTAGGCCCAAGTTTAAAAGACATCGCACTAAGATATTACACCAAACATATATTCATTCACATGATTGCAGAAGATATGAGATATTAGCAATCATATTATTATTATTATGATGATTATGATTCATTCCCCCCCCCCCCATGGAATCACAAGACTCATTGTGGGAGGCCCATCCTAGAAAACACAAAGTCTATCATAAAATTCCTTGCACTCACTGACTGTTCGTGCTCTCACCATTCTATCAGGCAATACATTCCATTAAGTATAGTTTCTGGGAAAATTCCCATGTTACTCCTCTTAAACACTATTAATATAATTATGGCTATTATAGTCTGTTTTTGTTTAGGAGTGTCCCTTATTTTAATACATTGGCTAACATTACTCAAAAAAGGGGTATATATATATATATATATATATATATATATATATATATATATATATATATATATATATATATATATATATATATATATATATATATATATATATATTTTTTTTTTTTAGGGCATTATGGGTGAGTATAGAAGGCAATTATGGCAGAATAAAAGAGGTTTTTGTACATACCTTCTTTTTGGTTCTATGATGCCTTCCAATTCCAAGATCCTGCTGAAGGTTGTTTATAAATGGGGGGGGGGGGACATGGGGGTGTATTTTGACGTGGGAAATAAGTTTGGAAACCTGGGTTACTATTAATAATATATATATATTATTTTGTTTAGGGCTGCATTTTTTGTGGAGGGGAGAGGGGGGAAATGAAGAGGAAGGGTATCCTTACGTGGAAATTGGAACAAGGGTTAACGGGGTGTGGACCGTTTCGGTCGTCGTCTGACCGTCATCGGAACCTTGTCGGAAAGCTATTTCTCCTAAACAAAAACAGGCTATAATAGCCGTAATTATATTAATACATTCCATGGGTCAACCACCCTTCATGCAAAGAAACTACTCCTTACCCACTTGCTCATAGCTTCCTAATTTCCAGGGATTTCTCCCTGTTCCACCAAATGAAAGAACTCTCCAGTGTCAGCCCTGCAACTATTTCTCAATTTAAAAGTCTCAATCATATCACCTCTCCTTCTATCTGAATCATGAGGGAACATGGACTTTGCAGTCCATGTTCCCTTAGCCTGTCTTCATAACTAACATTGTACAGTCCTGATGCCATCTTTGTTATCCGCTTCTGCACCCTTTCCACAGTTAATTTATCCCCTTCAAATCTTGAGGACCAAATTTGAGAACAATAGTCCAAGTGTGGTCTGATCAGGGCTTTATACAATGTAATCACAACTCTTTTATCCCTGCAAATCAGCATCCTTCTCAGTATTGCATCAATCCTCTGGGTTATCTTCACCACCTGTTCAGTATGTTCCCTAAATTTTAGGTTGCTATCAACCATCACCCACAGATCCCTCACTTTCTCTACTTCCTCCAACAGAGTATGCAGCCTCCCATTGATGTGTCCCAAACTTCAAGACTTTACGATTAGCTACATTAAACTGACATCCCATTCATTTGTCCACCTATGAAGTTTATTCAAATTCTCTTGATGGGCTACCACATCTGCACTATTATTATTAATCCTTCCCAGCCTCACATGATCTGCAAACAACTGAATATCTCTATGCAATCCATCGACAATGTCATTGATATGTTAAACGACAGATCCCAGAACTGAGCCCTGTGGGATCCCCACTTGTAAGATTCTACCTCTTTGATATTGCTCTCCCCCATACACAACTCTGATATCTATCAGATAACCAATCTTGAATCCAGTTCACTAACCTAACATCTAAACTCATGTACTGCAACTTAAATATCAGCTTATTGTGTGGTACCCTTTCAAAGGCCTTTTGTAAGATTCCCCCCCCCCCAAAAAAAGGGCAAAATATGCCTTTCCCTTATCAACTGCTCTTGTCACTTTTATTATAAAAAGCAATATTACTAGCAAGAGTGCCCCATAACAAATCCATGTTGACTCTCACAGATAACATTACTGCTGTATATGAACCCTTACTAATTTCTTCAAGATCTTGACAACTACTGATGAAACACAAACTGGCCTACAGTTTGACACTTTCTGTCTGCTACCACCCTTATGCAATGGCACTATCTTACCCTCCTTCCACTGCTTGGGTGCCTTTCCCTTAGCCAGACTTTCATTGAAAACCAGGTCGACGGAGCTGTCAGTTCTTTAGCAATATTATTTTTAGCAGTATTTAGTAATATTAGAAACAATCATATGCCAATGAAATATAAAAGGCAATCCTGTTAAGCATCTGAAGTCTAGACAATTCTTCATAACAATTAGAGCATGTTAGCAATTGAAATAGGTTGTGACAGAATATTGCATAGCTACTTATTGGATAGTCATCCATTAGAAATATACATTATAAATAAAATATTATGAAGCTGCTATTCATAAACTCAGAAGAAGAAGCATACTTCAAGAAACTGCTTATGTTACCTGTTATTACAATGAAATCAGATTTTCTAATAATAATAATAATGCATTTGATAAACATGAAAAGAGACTAAACATGGTAATGTTATAACCAGAGTATAAACAAACATAAATTTATCATAATATTTATATAAAGTATATTATATATTCATTTTCACTGTTAGGCAGATTTAGAATTTTCCTGAGAGCTAATGAGAACACAACCTTCAGAATGGAAGTTGCCTTGGTTTGTACTACTTAAAAGACATGAAGCTCAGCCCATTCACCTTTTATTAGGTTTCACTGGCTTGATAGCTGTTCTGAATGGTTGGTTCTCATCAGAAACTAGGCAGAAACCTTAGGATAATAAAAGCTCTCTGTCTAACCGCAGCTGTAACCTCATGTCAAGAAAGTTATATTTTTCTTATGAAATTATAACCTCTGAAGGTTATATTCTTATAAGCTCTCGAGAAAATTTAGAATGCGACTTAAAATGGATATATAATATCCTTTACATGAATAGATAAATAGCTTACTTTGGCCAGAAAGAAGCCTTTTAGCTCTTTATTTTACTAATTATTATTATTTTTTTAATACACAATTTCTTTTAATATTATTATATTACTCCAACCTATCTAGAAATATTATATCCCTTAAAAATTGAAGCTTAGACTATTTGCATAAGCCAATAATCATAATTAAGTAGCAAACCTTTTTTCAACTTTCTTTAAACATGCATAGCAATCTTCAGTTGTTCTTTGAAGAGTAACATTTAGTTGCAACATTTCTCGTCCAAAGTGACCACACGAAAGGCTAACATTAACAGCAGTTTCTTTTTTATCACCAGTAAGAACCCATATCTGAAAAACAGATTAGCATCAGTGATGAGTATTTTTCTTACACACGACATAAGAAAGATTATTAAAAATATAATTATTTTTATTACATAGGACTATTTTAAAGAAGGATAATTTTTTCATAAACAAAATATTTCATATCATCCCATATTCCTTCAAACATCAGACCTGTTATGGCAAAATAACTTGGCTCTCTTAATTCTAGTCACTGTAAGAGAATAAAAGCCTCTGTAGCTCAGTCAGTTTAGATGAAGCCCTTTGGTTGGAAAGACATGGGTTCGATTCTCGTCAGTGACGTGAGGATTCTTTATCTGGTCTCTTTCAACTGTTGAGTCTAAATGTTGGGTTTTTCATTCCCCAGAACAGGCAAATTGGCCCCCATGGATTACAGTCATGAATACGTCCCAGCCGTATGCCAGTCCTGAGCCCGAATAAAATGGGGGGGAAGCAATGGCGATGGACATTGCTCCCCCCCATTTTATGAAGTATGAAGGAATATGGACATTGCCTACAAAGTAATGTACGGTCAGAAATGACTGAAAGGGAAAACCAGGTAGCAGGTTGGAGAATAAAACTGAGATGTGAGAAAAAATACCATCACCTCCAGAATGAGGAGATTAGCTAACTCAACTTCAGATGATTTTCTTTCAACGTGAATGAACAGTGTGCAGCACTAATTTTAACAGATATATGGAAATACCATTTGAAGTAAAATGTTTTGTTAACCTCAAAATGATTAATTCTATGATGCCTTATGAACTCAAGCAATTATATAAGCTTGTCAAAAACAGACTTTAGAAAACAGCTATGCCTTATGTCAGATTCAAATCTGCGACTGCGCATTATGGAATATGGGAGCAATTTAATGTGAAGTCATACTGTTCCAACGTACAAGCAGCCTTATTGTGAAGACATTTCGTGTGCAAACTTCTATTTGATCTTTCCTGGGTAAAGGATAACAACACAAATATAATTTTTTTTTTGTCAAGCATAATTTAATGAGTGTGATTGTAAATTCATTGAAAGGGTAGTTCAGTGTTCCATTTAAACAATTACAGTGGATCAAAATGTGCACAACAGAAAGATATAATTACATTGACAATCAACGTGGTTATTTAGTCATTTGCTGAACATTAAGACAGCGGAGTAAGATCAGATCCACACTTTGCAAGAAGAAAGCAATTCTGACAAGAGCCTTAAAAATACTTTTTTTTTTAATTGCTCACATTATTCTACTTCATTCATTCTGGAACCATGAGTATAATGTTAAGTCAATGGTCTCATTTACATCCTTTGAATGATGGCAATTCAGAATAGTCTGCAATCCCTTGTCTATTCAAATATGTAGTTTTACTGTTGAAGAAGGAATCATTGCTATCTAGCCATGGCAGCACAGCTATTTAGACAACTAATAAGTTGGCATGCACAACGTAACCCCTTCCTGATAAGATAATGCCATGTCTAAGCAGTGCGACCTGTTTCTGCACTGAATCACAAAAAAAGCTGTTGTGAAACCTGTTCACTATTGCTGCCAAAAATGTTTGCCTCCTTTGGAGGAATTGCCAGCTTTATCCAGATGTGAAACCATTTTACATGTAGTACTACCTGTTTGGTAACATGCAGCACAGGTAGTACTACATGCATGCTGCCTAGCACAAATAACACACTGGGTAGGAACACAGAACCTTCCTCATTTGAGGGCAGTAAAGCAGTTATGTAGGTCTCTTGGTCTCTATATAGTATACAGGATTGAACCTGATGGTAACATCATCAGGAGGCTTGTCAACTAATTGGCAAATAAACCAACACCACTTGCCCTTCTGATCATGCATATAATAATAATAATAATTATTATTATTATTCAGGCCTCCATGGAGTCAAGAGACTCATCGTGGGAGGTCCTTCTTAGGAAACACAAAGTCTATCATACCACTCCTTGAACTCATTGACTGTTCTCACTCTCACCACTCTCTCAGGCAATGCATTCCATGGTTCAAATACTCTCCACACAAAGAAACAACTCCTCACCCTTTTACTCACAGCTTCCTTTCGTAACTTCCAGGGATGGCCCCTTGTCACGCCCCTTCCCGCTGTTCGCAAAAGAACTCCCCAATGTCTACCCTGTGAATGCCTCTCAACAGTTTAAAAGTCTTGATCATATCACCTCTCCTTCTTCTATCCACCAAACTCTGCAGTCCACATTCCCACAGCTGATCCTCATAACTGACATTGTACAGTCCTGAAACCATTTTTGTTATCCACCTCTATACCCTTTCCACAGTTAATTTATTCCCTTCAAATCCTGGGGACCAAATTTGAGAACAATAGTCTAAGCGTGGTCTGATCAGGGTCTTATACAAAGGAATGATAACTCTTTTATCTTTACAGGTCAGTATCCTTCTCAGTATTGCAGCGATCCTCTGGGTTACCTTCACTACTTTTGCAATATGCTCCTGAATTTCAGTTTTCCATCAATCATCACACCCCCGTGACCTCTTGTCTCTCCTACTTCCTCCAGTACAGCTCCTCCAATCGAGTTTACAAAAGACTTTACAATTTTTGTTACTGTAAGAAAACTATCTATACGAAAGAACATATCTCTGATGTTATCTTAAATAGAATATAGCTTTGATGTAGTTTCTAATTAATTAATTAATTATTCTTTTTTATATATATATATATTATATTTCCACTAGTGGTCATGCCATTAGAATAATCGTTGATCAAATCATTGTCTCTTTAGCATACTGTGTGAAATGTAACTCAGCTTGTCCTTATATATTTGTGTATACTCCAGATGATGATTTTAATACGAAGGTCGAAATATTGGGAAATTAAAATAGTTATTTATAACACAGTTATAAAGTCCATAATTTCAAAAATGAATGCGGATCACTCTGTAACACGAAAAGAAAGTAAATTAATTCATTTTGCTACATTTTGCTGCATTAAACCAACAACTCCACTCATTTGACCATCTGTCTAATTTATTCAAATCCTCTTGCAGTGCTGCCACATCTGCACTATTACTGATAACTCTTACTAGCTTCGCATCATCTGCAAACAACTGAATATCCTCCTGCAATCCACTGATGATGTCATTGATATAAAGGTTGAACAATACAGGTCCTAGTACTGAGCCCAGGGAAACCCCCACTTGTAACCTTCTGCTTCCTTGATATTGCTCCACCACACACAACTCTCTGATACCTATCAGACAGCCAATCCTGAATCCAGTTGACTAACCAGACATTTAACCCATATGCTGCAAATTAAATATCAGCTTATCATGTGGCACCCTGTCAAATAAATGCCTTTGCAAAATCCCAAAAAAATGTCAGTATATGCCTTTCCCTCATCAACTGCTCTTGTCACTTTATTATAAAAGGTAATCATATTACTAAAGCAAGAGTGCCCCTTAACAAATCCATGTTGATTCTCACAGATAACATTACCCTCATCTGCCCAATGCTGTACATAGTCTCTCATTAATTTCTCCAAGACCGTAACAACTACTGATGACACATAAACTGGCCTATAATTAAACACTGTCCGTGCAGTTAGCCTGGGGAAGGAGTGAAGTGCAGTGGTAGTGACTATGTGCTTCACAACCATATGTCTGGGGAAGGAGTCTCCTAGGTTCGATTCCCGTTGACGATGCGAGGAGCTTAAGGATCTTCCTCAGCCATAGCCAAGTTAGCTGGTCTTGGGCGTGGACAGCAGGGTTTTTTCCACCGGTTTATCTGGGATTTTTCATCCCGCAAGCAGGCAAACCGGTCCAGTGAACACACACATGGATTACAGTCAGGAATACTGACCCAGCCATAGGTCTGATTTGTTAGCTATGCCGGTTCCAGAGCCCGGATAAAATTTGTGGGGACTGAGATGGTGCCGTACCTCCCCATAAAGGGGACTCACAGCCGTTTATCATCATACGATTATTATTATTATTATTATTAAACACTTCCGGTCTGCTACCGCCCTTATGCAACAGCACTATCTTACTTTACTTCCATTCCTTGGGTACCTTTCCCGTAGCCAGACTTTTATTGAAGAGCCAGGTCAACAGAGCTGTCAGTTCTTTAGCACATTCTATCAAAACCTGTGGTGAAATACCATCCAGTTCCACAGCTTTACTGACATCCAGAGTACACTGTATTTGGAACCCACTCTACTCTTGCACCTCTAAACCCTGAACCTGCCCTATCCCTCTGGTATTAAAACCTTCTTCTCGGGATGAAATACTCCAATAAAGTGTTCATTGAACAACTTCACTATGTCCTCTCCATCAGTCACTCTATTCCCATTTTTATCCCACAATGTCATTCTTCCACAATCATTTCTCCTCCTACTGGCCACATAGCTAAAAAATTCCCTAGGATTTTCTTTGAATCTCAGTGCCAATCTCTTCTCATATTCCAGTTTTACCTTCCTCACCATACTAGTCACTCTCCTGGCCTGTGTCTTATATTCTTTGTGCATTTGCTCTCCACTGCTCTCCTTATATCTCTTCCATAATCTCTTTTTCAACTGCAGTTCCAGTTTGATATTGTTTGTCATCCACTTTACATACCAAATTGTGTCTGCTTCTTCACTTGTGGAATACAGCTTACCATTGTTGCTAACAAATATTCCTTCACAATTTCCCAAGCACTAATGATATCCTGGCCTTCCAATTCCTTCCTCCATAAAACTTCTCCAAGTTGATGTCTAAGACTATTATAATCACCTGCTTTATAATTCCATATACGTTCCCATCTCTTTGATACTCCTGCATGTCTATTCATTTTCCAAGTCAAAACCATATGGTCACTCTCTCCAACTGGTGGGAGAGATGTCATCTCAGTTATTATCAGCTCTTCCGATGCTATGACCAAATTCAAAACTCTTGAACCTCTTGTTCCCTCTGTTACATGTTGCCTAAGACATTTGTCCCTCAAGAATTCTAGAAATTCTTTTCCCTTATTACTACATGCATTTTTCTCTTCCCAGCTTATACTGCTGTAGTTAAAATCTCCCATAACAATCATTCTTCTTGCACTTGCCAAGTTCAACTGCCTAAACATCTCCTGCTCCCCACCCTCTACGCTTCTTGGTTTGTAGCAACACTCTACTAAATATCCTGTCTTGGCCACTTCTACGTCACCCCACATGCTTTTGAAACCATTAGTGTCACTGTCTAATCTTCTGCATATATAAGTGCAGAAGGTTAGGTGATTTCTGTATGGGTGACCTGTTCAAGGGTCTTATTCTATACTGCATGCCCATACTCAGCAAATGAATATTTTTCTATCAACATTTATGAAAGCTATAAATAAATATAGTACCACTGCAGATCAGACAGAATCACTTTCAAACGCAATACCAAAAAATCTTCCTTTCCACTTCACCAATTTTCATAGCCTTAAAACAAATACAAGTGATAAGTACTAACACTTACAGTCATCTATACCAAACCTTCTAATTCTAACAGAACTTCAAATACTGGTCTCAATAACTAGTATCCACCTCAAATAAACAAAACACACAGCATAGTTCCTGATTTTACAAGGTGGCAGTAACTGTCGGATCTCACATACCAGGTTATGGAATGCTAAATATGGAATCCCATCCAAGAAAACAATTCCACACCACTTCACCTGTTTTGGTTCAACATTTCCTTCATGCAATCTGTTTATCCATTTATGTCTTTACTGCTCTGTAATTTCTGATAACCACCTGAGCTCTCTGATTATTTATATCTGAGGTATCAGTTTGCAGTTCTGATACCTAAATGTGAGGTCAACTTCATTAGGTCTTCAATGTTTGCAACTCAAACTATCCAATTCCACAGATCAAGCTAGAAAAAACGCTCAGGTATTTGCCATTTGCAATGATATAATAAAAGATTTCCATCTATCCATCAGAATACCACCAGATAATTCTGACAATACTCCCAACATACAAGATTTTTTGATAACCAGCACTCTTTCAAATTATGCTAAAAAAATCAGTTTTCCCTTAGGTAACTGTGATTATAACTTCATCCATCTTTCCTTTTCAACAAGTGATCTCAGTTTCATTCTTTTGTTGCTACAATGATGCTTAAAAAAGATGACGTCTATGACTTCTCTTCTATGACTTAGTCCAAATACTTGGACTAAGCACAAAACAGTGAAATAATTCTTACGGAAAGATCATCTTGCATTTCACACAAAACCAAAACATCATCCAATTTTTAATTTTCTTATAACTGCTCAAAGGCAGTTGAAGAAAAAAATTCAGCATTCATGAAACTTTGGGGGCAAACAATTAAGCTTATGTTACAGCTCACAACAGGTGCAAAAAAACCCTACAAAACAAATCCAAATCCAACAGTGACATAGCCAAATACAAAACACTCTGCCTTCAAATGGAAGTCAAGAGAATCAGTCCCATGTGAAAATAAGAATAATATCATTCCATATTTCTACACATCTTGCACATCCAGACTGTCATCAGATTAGTGTCAGTCATTTTTTTTCAACTTCTGCACAGATGATTAAGCTGAATGATGAATCACTTGCTAGTATACTAAGAACAGCACAGAGACAGTAGAAGAATCATAAAAAGCCTGAGTACCAATGAATCTTATGGTTCTAACATTATTCCCTTTGCAATTATTATTATTACACCCACCTCCCACAATGAATCTGCTGACTCACTGTGAGAGATTCATTCAATTGACAACATATTTTATCATACTCAATCTTAAAATCCTTAATAACAACATATTATTATTACAAGACACCTCCAGGGAGTCCAACGACTCATCGAAGGAGGGCACCTGCTCTACAACTCTGTCTCCACCACTCATCCACAACTGACCACAACTACATCAACACCAACTACCGCTGACTACCACCACCACTAGTATTTCCACAGACAATCACAAATATCCATGCCCACAGCAGGATTCAACCCTGCAGCCTTTTGGCTGGAGTCAGATACACTAACCACTCGGCCAACCTAGCTGGCCAATATTGCAGTAATGCATTCCATTCACTGACAATTCTCCACTTAAAAAAAATCTACTCCTCACATCGCTCTTCACCACACTCTTACATAACTTCCAGAGATGGCCTCTGGTTCTTCTCCTCTTGACTTCTACTCTTTTTATAATCCCCTCTGGATTAATCCAATAAAAACTCCCTCACTGACTTAAACATCTCTATTACATAACATCTTTTCCTTCTACTCACCAAACTCTGCAATCTGCATTTCTTTAACCTCTTTCTCCATCCATAGCCAGAGTCCTGATACTGTCTTATTAACTCATCTTTGGACCTTCTCCAATGTTTCCACATCACAATAAATACTAGGTGACCAAATCCAAGCACAATAGTCCAACTGAGGTCTAATAAGTGCTTTATATAACCAGGGCAAGTCCCAAAGGTATGGAAGGTGGGAAATTTATTCCACTACACAAATGGAGGGGGGGAAATAAGACTAAGATCAAAGTATTAGAAAAGTTGGTGAGAACCAGGATTTAAAAGTGGGTTGATAAGTTGCTAACCATCATAAAGAATAGCATGGGTTTGTTAGGGAGAGGCCATGTTTCAACAATCTGTTTACGTATTACAAGTTGACAAACTCACTCAATAAAGGAGATGCACATACAGTGGTGTACTTGGATTTTTAAAAGACCTTTGAGGTGAGTCTGCACATGATTGGAGCTAGTCAAGGTTGGGATGCAGAGTATGCAATTAACAGAGAAATTCTGAAGGAGGTGGAGAAGATGACAGCTGGAAGTAAAGGTGGACAGAGACTTGAAGTTAAGGGGTCACATTGCTAAAATTGTAAGAACATCCCAACAGATAATGGCAATAATAATTAGGAGGACACTGACATGCAGAGGCAAAGAGCTTTTATAGTTTTCCTGTATAAGGCATTGATCAGGGAACTACTGTGAACAGAATTGGTCACCTGGTTTTCAGAGGAATGAGAATGTATTGGAGAAGGTTTACTAAGTTAGTGTCAGGTCTATGGAATGTCAGATACAAAGAGCGATTGAGGGAATGCAGTTTACAGAGCTATGTGAAATAGAAGAAGAAGTGTGGGGGGAGGATGACTGAAACATATAAGTTGATGAGGATTGTTATCAGATGTGAAGAAGATATTTCATACAGTAGAAAGCAGCAAGGATAGAACTAGAGGGCCATCCATGGAAGCTGTATGCAGGGGAGTAAGAAGCAGGTTCTTCGCACATAAAATGATTGGACAGTGAAATGCATTCCCTGAAAATTCAGTCAGTGTGGAAACTGTGAATAGATTGAAGGTATGGTTAGATGATCATTTAGCATGAGAGAGTATAGACAGTACTATCGACAGGTGTAGCACAGAGGCAGCCTGCCTCATGGCGCAGTTTAATAAGGGCACTCGTTCAGTCATATTGCGGTAGGCACCGTCATTATGCTAACAATTTCTGTTAGCATAGCAAATGTGGAAAGAAGTTTTTCCAAGCTTAAACAGATTAAAAATTATTTGTGAACCCAAGAAAGATTGGTTGGTCTAGCAACTATATCGACAGAGGCAGACATAGCTTATAATTCAAAATTAGAAGAGCTTATAAACACTTTTATTGTGTGATATACCCATAGAGCAAACATTTAATTAATATTATTATGTAATCATTTTGCATTAATGTTCCTCTTGTAATAAAAACAAAACAAATTGGAGATTTTCTTATATTTTTGTCTTATAATTCATTAGGGGCAATATTTAATTGTTTCCCTCAGGGCATGATCTAATCTGGTGATGGCCACGACTATAGACCTCACATGATGAGTCCTTTGACTCAAAGAGTTATCTGATGGGAGCTAATAATAACTCTTATCTGCACCTCACAGATGGCACAGGTGTGATATAATTACTTCTACTTCTCATATGTGTGATAAATATATGTATATAAAACAATCACTCCAAAATCTTGAATCTCATCCACATCGTGTAGTACAGCACTGTCAATATGGTACACAGCCTTATATTTCTGCAATTCAAAATACAACACCTTACACTTATAAATATTAAAACTACAACATCAGTCCTTTGACCAAGTTAAAAGTCTATTCAAATCTTCCTGAAGGAAATTAACATCAGCACTGCTACTTATAATTCTGCGCAACTTTGCACCATCAGCAAATAACTGAAGATCCCCAGTCAATCCACATGATATATCATATATAAACAAGATAAATGGCAGAGGCCCAAGAACAGAACCTTGGGGCATGTGACTGGTTACCCCCTTCTTTTTTTGAGACACTGCTGCATCACACACCTCGCCCACACGTTCATATAATTTTTGGAAATGACTTTCTAGAAAAATCCAAGTTTTCATGTGACTACTCACAAAATGAGACATACCTCATGGGAAGGAAATGGTTTGGTAGAGAGAGTCATAATTTACAATGTAGGGATAACAATGAGAACTCAGATAAAGAAGGAATGCAGTGTGAGAGTAATGTCGTACAGGCTGACGGAGTTAGGGAAGGTTCTATGAACAATCAGATTGATTCTGAAATAGCTTCTATATCTTCTATCACATATCAAGCGTTAAGATAGCAAATGACCCAGGTAATACAGAAAAATAATTAGAGGAGGATTTTCCAAGAACAATCAGAGTTAACTTCATTGAAATGATTGATAAGTCTGAAAAATTCAGTAGCCAATCGAAGTGGAATAGGTACCGAAAACATGAAGTTATGATAAACAGCAGTTTAGTTATGCTAATCTCCTCTGTTTTCTTATTATGATTAGGAGAGCCATTAGCAGTTTATTGGGTTGGACTTTTACTCTTGGCCTTTTGAATAAGTTGAATAAAAGTTTAGTTAGGCCAGAAACATTGCAAAATAGTAGTAAAGTCAGGTACAATCAGAAGGATAAGGCACAAAATAGGTACGAGACAGATAGAAAGGAAGGAAGTAAATAGTTTGAAGTCTAGGTCCCCTCCAGAAGGTATGTGGGAATGAAGTCAAAAATTTTTTTTTAGAAAATTTTTTTTTTTGGAAGAGGAGACCTTTGTTAAATCTTGAATAGAAGGAATTATAGTAATATAATACCTATTGTTCAGATTTAACAAGTATCAAAAATCCTGCTAAAATACTTTTCTGTTAATAAGAGAAATTGACTGTAAATGAAATAACGTTAATGTCTTTTCCTTTAAATTTTGAATATTGTATTATCGAGTGTTTTGCATGAGAAAAATAGAAATTGTATATGTGGTGAATTATGCATAAGTATACCAAGGTCAAACTAAAGTTCCAGACAAAATAAGAGGATTAATTAGTGACCTGAGGCTAACATGAATGCAAAGGTCAACGTCGCATAGGGGTTTCTGCTAAAATACTAAAAGAGGATTAATTAGTGACCTGAGGCTAACATGAATGCAAAGGTCAACGTCGCGTAGGAGTTTCCCGTGGAAATGCAATGACAAGCAACGGTATCAGGTGCAGAGTGGACGATGATGTAAGAATGGGAAGGGCATCAGAGCTGGATATATAGAAGTTTACAACACCAAAAAAAGGGCTTTTTTTTTTTTCCTGTTGTTTCCAGAGAGTCGATGTTCCAGTAGTGTTGGGAGTGGAGTGTCCGAGTGCAGTTATGTGGTCAAGTAGAATTCCAACGTGAGATTTAGGACTCCATACAGCAATGAAGTCAATGTAACCGGAGGAGATTATACAGACATATGAGGTCGGATAACATTGGCTGAGCTTCGCAAGGATCGTAGGCAATGAATCATGACCATATTCCCAGACCTACATACAAGAAGCAAAGGCCAGAGGAACGTAGCAGCAAAAGAAACTCATCTAGGAAAAAACTGATGTGAAATTATGAGCCACAGGAATTCAAAAGATGTTCACAAGAAAACGCCAGAGAGATCCCGACTTCGCTACCAAGTAGGAACTTTCCATTTGTCTAGTAGGAAAAAAAATTAGAAAATTTTGTGACAGTGAATGAAAATTAACTGGAATTGTACTTTATGTAGTAATGCAGGACTTTAGGAACTATACAATTAGATGAGATCAATTACTCTGTGCCAGAGATCATAGCTATGTTATAGAGTGCAATACTAGAATCTGATGTTAATAGATAATTCCTGAACCTGAATTTTATGTGATGATAATCTAAAATAAGCTAAAGTTTCTAGGCACATGGTCCCTGAAAAGTTCAAGATTAGTTAAGGGACAGAAGTGTATGTATTATATCGAGTTGCTTAATAAACCCTATATGCTAGACTCAACTGAATTTATTGAATGACAATTGTATATCTCTTTTTCCTAGTAATGAATAAATTCTTTTCTTGTCAAACAAATAACTTGTCTGATCACTAAATTCAATGCACTGCTCATAAACAGAACCTATGCGCATGTATTTTGATATAGTCATGACTGCAAAGTGAGAAACATATATGATTATAATATAGGAATAAGATAGAGAATTTAGGATTGTGTGCCATACTGAGTGTTTTAATCTTGGATAAAGAAAGTTCTCCTGTCCTGTAAATTTTGGTGGCACAGCTTAAACAAATAAATTTTCAAAAATTTTAATCACATTGAGTACTAGTAATCTAACAAAGAATTTGGCTCTAGCCTGAGGCACTGTCTTTGTTATTAGACTTCGCACACTCGAGCAATATATTAGTAGCGGCCATAACTTTGAAATACTATCAAGGATTAAGATTAGACAAGGGGCAAAACATAACATATGATTAACAATATTAGCAGATTTTTTAAAGGCGAACCCCAGATTTTATTTTATATTATCAATTAAATTAACAGATTTAATTGATAATATAAAATAAAATAACCAACGATAATTTTTTTTACGATGGTATCGTTGAGCGAGCCAATCTCTGATACATCTAACCAATATATTATCTATTCTCATCCTCTACAGCACACCAACTTATCATGTGAAAATCTATCAAACCCTTTTGCAAAGCCTAAAAATATCACTGTATATGATTCTCCCTTATTCAACACACTTGCTACCCTATCATATTATGCAGGTAAATTGCTAAAACAAGACCTGAATGATAAATGCAAGTAAACACAAGAAAGATATTTAATTAACCAAATATTTCAGTCTGGAAATAGCAGACCATCTTCAGTGGTATTTCCAGACCAAAATATTTGGTTAATTAAATATCTTTCTTGTGTTTACGTGCATTTATCATTCAGTCTTATGTCACAAGTATCTTTAAAAAAGCAAAAACAAGACCTAACCTTTACAAATTCATGCTGACTATCATAAAAAATTATTATTATTATTATTATTATTACGGGCAACTCCAGGGAGTCATTAGACTCATCGAGGGAGGCCCCAAATCATTTTCATCACAACTATTCGACATTCATACAGTATCTATCATACCTCGCCTTAAACTCATTCACTGTCACAGCATCCACCACAGACTCAGGGAGCGCATTCCACTCATTCACTACTCTAAAAGTAAAGAACCCAGCTCTAACACCTTTACTAACCACACTTTTGCCCAGTTTCCATGGATGTCCCCTAGTCCTCCCACAACCAGCCCTGTTCTCAAAAATATCTTCTGAATTAATTTTATAGAAACCCTTCAGTAATTTGAATGTCTCAATCATATCTCCCCTCCTCCGCCTATCAACCAATTTTTGCAACCCACAAATCCTCAACCTGTTCTCATACGGTTCATTCCACAGACCTGCTATCATCTTGGTCACTCGCCTCTGGATCCTCTCCACCTCCTCCCCATCAAGAAGAAACCTGGGTGACCAAATCTGAGCACAGTAGTCGAGATGAGGTCTTATCAAGGCTCGATACAGAGGAACAATAACCTGCTTGTCTCTGCTTGTCAACGTATTCTTCAGCAACCAAGTGATTTGATGAGCTGATTTGGCCACTTTTGCAATGTGTCCCCTAAATTTCAATTCCTTATCCACCAACACTCCTAAATCTCGTGCCTCATCAATTTCCTGGAGCACGGTTCCACCAATGCAGTAAACTGCCTCCCATCTTTTCACCCCAAAATGCATAACCTTACATTTTGCCACATTAAATTGACATCCATTCTCCCTAGCCCAGACCTCCAATCTATCCAAATCATCCTGCAAAATTTTGACGTCATCTGCATTCACTATTGCCCTACCCAACTTCGCATCATCCGCAAACAAATGAACTGTTCCTCTCAGATCCTTTCCTATATCATTTATGAACAAATTAAACAGCAGTGGTCCAAGAACAGATCCTTGTGGTACACCACTAGACACAGCCAAAATGCTATGTCCATCAACTCAATGCTGTATTTTATTCGTACCCAATCTCTGCAACACCTTGATTACGGCTACAGTTGTACAGACTAATCTAAAATCGGAAACGTCTGTCCTGGAACCCTGATTGTGGAGTGTTACTATTTTGCCTTCTTTCCATTCTTTAGGAACCTTATCCACTGCAAGACTTTCATTAAACAACCAAGTTAAGGGCATAGCTAATTGTTGTGCACATTCCCTAAGAATACATGGTGATATCTTATCCATTCCTAATGCCTAATTAAGATCTAACCAAGTCAACACTTGATTCACCTCTGATTTTTTTCACTTCCAATTCTCCTAATACTTGCATCTCTTCTATATGCTACTGCATTATTTACACTGGTATGATATATGCTGATCAAGTACTCATTCAATAATTGCACTACATCCTTAGCTAAAAGTTGCTCTACTGCCATGACTATCTAACAGGTCAACCTGCCATAATTATTATTATTATTATTTTGCCATATCTTCTTCTTCTTCTAGCTTTACAACTCTTTATGAGTTTTAATTACCATACAGTGCAAGAATTCCCTTGAATTAACCTAGGCCTGACTAGCCAATCTCCTCTCATACTGTGCACCTTTTCCTTCTTTACAATGCCTGGTACCTTCTTAGCCCTCACTTTATGAGATTTCAGATAGGTATCAGAAAATTGTATATGGGGGTACAGTATCCAGAAAGAGAAAGTCCACCAGTGGTGTACTCAAGGGGTCAGTTTTGGGACCATTGTTGTTCAATTTTATGTTAATGATATTGGGATGGGTTTAATAGTCTTCTGCAGCTCTTTGTAGATGATGCAAAATTGGGGCGAGAAATGCAAAGTCAATCAGATGTTATGGCTTTACAAGAGGAATTGAATAGATTGCATGAATGGGAAGGTGAGAAGAATTATCAGTTCAACGTTGAAAAGTATAAGGTTCTGAGATTTATTAAGCAATGATGGGATGCAAAGTATACACCCTGGTGGGGAAACTTTAAAGGAAGTAGAGGAGATGAAAGATCTAGGAGTCATGGTGGACAAGGACCTGAAATTTAGGGTTACACTGCACAAGTTTGAAGACATCACATAGGATAATAGCAATGATTTAGAGGACCCTGACAGGCAGAAATAGAGAGATTATGATGTCATTGTATAAGGCTTGATAAGGTTCATATGGATTATTGTGCACAGACTTGGTCGCAGGTTTTCATGGGGATGAGGATATGTTGGAAAGGGTTCAGAGGATTTTCGCACCAAAGCTGGAGTACATCAGGGCTATGTACATTTCTCCACAGTCTCAATTCTATCCATTAATAAGTTTATCTAGATTCAAATCTTATCCATAAATAATTTTTAAGATAACAGAGCACCGCATTCTTCTTAATCACAAGATATCCTGTACTGCCGCAATGCTTCTAAAAAAAGTATTCCCCCCCCACCCATTATAAGAAGGAGCACACTCTACTTTTCCTCACCATCAATTTCCTGATATGCCTTCAATGGATGGACAGGATATTATGAGGGTACTATTAAATTAAGTTTACATTAATCTCCTATCAGCAATTTTCTTTAAAATTAGTCTATTACTTTTCAGCACTTCCATATTGTCATATCTAACATTTCACTCTTCTAGGACACTTCTGACTGAATCAATCCACCTAGCATGGAAAATATGGCAGGATGCCATCTTTTCCCTGCCAAGATGGCAGGACCACTTTAGGAGGTCTTAATATGCTGCATCTGGATTACTGTGCTCAGATCTGGTTTTCTGGCTTTCTTGGGGATGAGAACGTGGTGGAGAAGATTCGGAGGTGAGTAACCAAGATTGTGAGTGGTCTGTTCCCTATGATGATAGACTGACGTCAAGATTGCAGAACTTGGTTGATAGGAGAAAAAGAGGGGATATGATAGAAACATTTAAGCTACTTAAAGAGTTTTATAAGATTGATGCAAGGGAAATGTTTCAGCACTTTGCTAGAGGGGCAAGAACAAAAGGTCATCCCTGGAAGTTGAATAAATGTGTGGTTAGTAGGGGAGTGAGGACTAGTTTTTGCTTGGAGAGTTATGAATAAGTGGAATGGATCGCCAGAGTTAGTTGTCAGTGGTTTGTCTGTTAGTGGGTTCAAGGAGAAGTATGATAGATTATGTGGACAGTTTGGATCTCCCGCAACGAGTCTTAGGACTCCATGGAGGTGCCTGTACAATAATAATAATTTAAATGGATACACTGTGCTACATAATTATATTGGCTATCTATAGTTAGCCAAGATATATCTCAGTGAACACATAAGTATTCACATATATGCTGAGCTGAACTCCATTTATAGGCTAGCAGATGAAAATCCTAAGCTATTCCTAATGGAACTAGAAAGTTGGTTAACAAAAATAAAAAACAACCCTATTCAGCCTATAATTATAGCCGAAGGCACAAACATTAACACCCTAAACACTGAATCAAGTAAAACTACAGCTTATTTAGATATATTATCCAACATTGGCTTAACAGAAACCCTTTTATCATATACTAGAGAGGAAATAGAGCCTCTGTAGCTCAGTCAGCATGGACAAAGAACTTTAGTTGGAAAGATCTGGTTTCGATTCCATTCATGAAGTGAGGAACCTTTATCTGCTCTCTTTTGACTAATGGTGAGTTAGACGGTCTCATACAGAGGTAGGACAAATCACACAAATCGGCCAATAGAACACACATCATTAACAGACAAGAACGCTTGGAAGGCTATAAGCACTTAAGTTCCTGTTAAAGCCACTGATGGATGGATGATATGATAAATAAAAACACAGCACAATCCTATAGAGACCATATTAATATTTGTGTTAGAGAAAACAGACTTTTATCTACAACTATTAAACCAACATTAACAGATCACTACTTTACATCATTACACATCCCAGTACTGGAGAAACCAAAAGTAATAGACAATAGTATTATTGATGAAGAAATTAGAATAACCTCATGGCATCTTATAATGCAAGCCAATAATCTGAAAGAATTGTATGACTTTTTCATCAAAATGTGTTGTACATACAAGAAAACTCCCGGGAAAATAAATATTAGAACTAGCAGAGATTCACCTCCCTAGCTAAATGACTATATATATTGCTTAAAATTTACAAAAAACGTCATTTATAGCACCAGATAAAAAGAAATCCATGTAATCAGAGCTTAAAAAGTGAATATTCAGAGGGGCCAGAAATACAGAAACAAACTCCAATCAGAAATATGCCAAATTAAACATAATTATTACACCAATACATTTAAATTAAATGAAGGCAAAATTTAAAAATAACATGGACAATAATAAACAAAGCTCTCAATAAAATGACCTCAAAATGCACTACTCTGTTGTATGACCAGTTATACTCAAATTGTTAAATTTAATTTTTCAGAAGTGTAAAATACCACCAGACTGAAAATAGCACTGATAACTCTGCTACATAAAAAAGGAAAATCTGATGAAATCAATAATTACAGGCCTATATCTTCGCTGTCAGTAACAGAAAAAATCATAGAAAGAATAGTTAATGAAAAAATATCCACATATCTAGAGAAATTCCATATAATATCCTCCACTCAATACAGATTTCATAAAAATAAAAGAACCAGTATCTTATTGGATGATCTTTATAGCGTAATCAACTCATCTCTGGACAAACATCACTTCATGTTGGCAATTGGAAGAACGACGGTACATTGCACCCTTCAATTGGAATGGGCCTAAGTTCGATTCTCGTTGCGATGGGAGGAATCTTTATCTGGACGATTTCAATCGAAGGTGAGTTAGCTGATCTCATGCAGAGGTAACAGGGTTTTTTCTCCTGGAAACAGACAAATCGGCCCTTCAGAACACACGCAATTTACAGACAAAAAAAAACTAGTTGTGATAGTGGTGGAGGTGGGTGGTAGATGGCGTTGATGGAGATGATTCGTAGTAGAGGTTCAGTGTAGTAGTTGAGACAGTTGTAAGTGTCCTCCTGCGATGAGTCTTTGGACTCCTTGGAGGTGTCACAAATAATAATTTGCCATTGACTTCTCTACAGTTTCTGACACCACAGAACACACAATTCTTTTAAAAAAAAATTTAAAAAAAAACTAGAAGCAGTAGGCACAAGAGGAAAACTCCACAACTAGTTCAAAGACTTTCTGAAAAATAGAACCAACATTATAAAAATAAATCATACTTACAGCATCAGAAATGTGACTAACTGTGGCATTCTGCAAGGGACAATTCTATTCACATGCCTTTTTAATATTTTTGTAAACAATCCATCCAACCCACACCTATACAGTCACATCTACCAGTATACAGATGACATACAACTCACATCCATACATGAAGATCCATTAATAGGCTTACAATATTTACAGATCTCGACACAGTCACTGATTGGTTCATGAGTACCGTAATTCTATCATAATAAATAGCAATAAATCGCAACTCATAATATTTAGACACCCTTCAATAGCAACAGATCTCTCACACATATCAGTGAAATGTTACTTTACACTTCCCAAAGAAAACAAACACCTGTTCTTGCCTAACAATCCAGGAAGTTACAAACCTCAAATACTTAGGCCTGCACTTTGACTACAGTATGCAATGGAACACACACATATTAACTATATACACAAAAAACTGGATATTACACTTGAAAATGCACTACTTAAAAGATATATTACCATCACATACTATGAAAATCATCTATAAATCCCTTGGAGAGTGTATACTGAGATATGGTATATCTTGCTATGGTTTGGTGCTGCAATACTTAATGAAAAAATTCAACTTATTACAAAACAGTTGAATTTTTTCATTAAGTATTGCAGCACCAAACCATAGCAATACCAAACCATTGCAGCACCAAACCAAAGAGACATACTATTTTGAGTGCCAAAATAGTATGTTTCTTTTTCATTCATCAAGTATACCAACAATTAACTTCTAACTACAGTAGCCCCCCCTATCCATGGGGGATATGTTCCAACATTCCCGCAGATACTTGAAAAAGCAGATAGTATCAAACCCTATACATACTGTTTTTTTCTGAAAAAATTAGTTTGAATGACTATATATATTTTTTCTATATACACATACCTATGATAAAGTTTAATTTATAAATTAGGCTCAATAAAATATTAGCAACAATAACTAATAATAAAATAGAACAATTATAAAAACATACTCTAATAAAAGTTATCTGAACGGAATCTTAGCAACCTCATCATAAGTTTTCTTCATTATTTTACGAAGTCAAGAACTTTCACCTTTTCACTTAAAAGGAAGCACTCTATGGATTCTCTTTGGCTATTATTAAGTAAGATAAGGGTTACTTGAACAAGAGCACTGCAATACCGCGACAGTCGATCTGATAACCGAGAACTACTAAGAACAGCGCACATTTTAAAACTTATGAAATGTTGATTTCTGGAATTTTCCATTTAATATTTTCAGACGGCTACTAAGTGACTAACAGGCAGGTAGCATATATGGTACAGCGTGGATACGCTTGATAAGGGGGGTGATTCACGTCCCAGACGGGAAGCACGAGATTTCATGACATTAGTCAGAACGGTGCACAATTTAAAACTTCTAAATTGTTTATTACTAAAAGAAAGAGCCATAAGGTTTCATTTATGCAACAGTCTTTGATGTGGTATCACATCAAATATCTTAGCAAAATCCAACAGTATCATAGTGTATCCATTCCCTTTATCCAATTCAGCCATAACATCATTATTGAATATGAGCAAATTGATCAGACATGACCTCCCTTTAGCAACCCCATATCGTTCCTTGCAAAGTATATTTTGTTTGTCTTATAACTCCATACAGAAATACAGAAATATTTCTGCATGGAACTGTTACAACAGAGATACTGATAAGTCTAATGCATCAGTATTTGCACCACCCTTGTGCAATGGGATTAACATACATTCTTTCGATTGCTATGGGATCTCTCCTGGGCTAAGACTCAAATTAGACAAACACATCAAGGACCTAGATAATTCAGCTGAATATTTCTTTAGCACACAGGGACAGATGGGATGCTGATATCCCATCAGTCCCAGTTGCCAAATTCTTATCCAGGTCATGCAACAGTTCTAGAACCTCCTTCTCATGTACTGCTTTCACTTCATTTAATTTACTGGCACTTGGTGTATTTACATACACCAAGTTGACAGATCATAGTGAAGTGCGCACTCATTATTTGAACTACCTCATCTGATACTAGGTTACCATCTGTATTCAGTAAAGCGATTCTTCCGCATTCATTCTTTCTTTTATTGGGAGTTTTTCCACTTGGCTAGTATACCGCTAGTTTGGTGTTTTGGCTAATTTCTCTCTTCTTCCATATAAATTTATTCAGCTGGTTACCCACTATACCAGCTTTGCTTATTCTGTTGTACATTTCAAGATTTAACCTGCCATCTTCACTAAAAACTGTGCCTAAGTAATTGAAATATTTTACTTGTTCTATAGGATCTCCATTCACAATGCAACTGAAGTTTTTTATGCTCCTGCCTAGTTTTTTTATTGCTGATTTTCATGCCAAATTTGTTATTGGCAAACAGTTGTTATTCAATTTAGATAGAGAATCCTGGTAACTTGCACTGGATTTGTTTAGGAGTTCAACATTATCTGCATAAAGCAAAGATCTAAGTTCGATATTGCAGATTCTCAAATCAGAGTTAATGCCTCTTTCTTTCATAATGCTATCACATAGATGAGGAATAACAGTGGAAATAGTGTGCATGTTTGTCTTACACTTGATTTTACATTAACCATCTTCTTGTATTTTCTTCAATTCCACTTGATGAAATCAGATCTTAAATACAGACTATATATTGCTATATATAATATTCCATTTACTCCATATAACTGTAGCATCTTGAAAAGCATTTTTGTGGACACCTTGTCGTATAACCTTTTGCAGATCTACAAACTTAAGTACAGATCTACATTATATTCCCACAATTTCTCACTATTTGTCATAAAGTTAAAATGTGATCTCAACAACTTCTATTTGTTCTTCTCCAATTTTTCTTCCAAAATTATTCTTAGCCTCTTCTCAAGCATGTTTGCATAGGTCTTACATGGAATACTTAGTAAAGACATTCCTCTGTAATTCTCACATTCAGTTTTATTTCCATTTTTACAGATAGGAACTATGAACTCTACTCCAATCATCTGGAATTTGATCTTCTGACCAGGCTTTCTGAATTATGGAGTGTAGCACTGCAACATGTTTAAACCTATATTTTAGCATTTTTGGTTGAATATCATCTACTCCATTTGCCTTTCCAAATTTCAGACTTTTGAGTTTTTTCTACCTCAAGTATTGATATGAATTCTTCTTTGCACTCTTCTTGACTATTTTATTCAGTGGCGCACCCAGAGGGGAGGCCAAGGTGCCCTGGTCTCCCAAAGAAAAAGGGGAAAAAAAAAAACACTAAAAAATTTTCCAAATATCTTTTCCTAATTAAAATTCATTTTTTTTATTTATGTTGTGTCTTCTATTTCTATACTACTTATGAATTAGCAATCATTGCAGATGCTCAGTCACAGGTTGTATGTGATGCATAGTGTGTATTCTCAAATTGTCTACTTAACTGCCTCACCCCCAGATTAAATCCTGAATGTGCCACTGATTGTACTGTTCTGTTGCTACATGTTTCATTTAACAGTTTTTCCAAGTAATTATTCCAGACATTTAGAATATCCTTATCTTCAGTTTTCATGTCACCTTTTATCATCTTTGATTCCTTTTACAGTACTTTTTTTCTTCCATTTATAAGTTTTTTTTTAAATAGCTTTTAAAACATTTCTGATATCTATTTTTATATTCTTACTGAAGTCTTCCCAAGATTTTTGTTTATTTATTTTATCTATTTTGTTTATCTACACAGCTTAGCTATTTTATATTTTTCTCTGCATTCTTTTAGGGCATCTACTGCTTATTGCTAGGACATTTTGGTATGCTTCCCCCTTGTATTGATTCTTTAACATCCTGTGTCTACCTGGTGTTCTAATTTTTCTATCCCTGCATACTTTTTCATCACATACATCCTCAGCTGAATAAGTGAATAATTTACTAGGAGTTTGTTCATGAGACTAAGGCTTCACGCCAGTTTTTAACTGTTTCATTTTTTCTTCCAACTGTTTCATTCTTTGCTGTTTGTATAGTTGAGTCTATTCTTCTTCTTATTGTGCTATCTTCTATCGAAGGTCAGCGACCATCTTGGCGAACAAACTGCAGTCTTGTGCTAATCTGAGCAGTTGTGCACTGCTCTTTCCTGTCCACGTCTTGTTGTTGTCAAACCATGATATTCTTTTTCTTCCTCTAGTTCCTTTGCCATCAATTCTTCCTACCAAAATAGTTTGTAGAAGTTAGAATTTGCTGTTTCTCATGATGTGGCCAAGATATGATGTTTTTCGTTTCTTGATTATTTGTACAAGATGTTTAGCTTTGCCAATGGATTTTAAGACATCTTCATTGGATCCACATCTCAAAGGCTTCGATTTTCTTGATGGTTGTTGCCTTCAATGTCCATGTTTCAACTCCATAGAGTAGAATAGACCACACGTAACATTTCAGCATTCGCATCTGACTTCCATGTTTAGGTCTTTATTGCAGAATAGTGTTCTCATTTTCATGAAGGACAGCCGTGCAATTTCAATACTTGTCTTTATATCTATTTCTGAATCCCACCGTTCATTAAGCGAACAACCAAGATATTTATATCTTGACACCTGATCAATATTTTTCCCACTGAGTGTCAGTTTCATTGATGAGGCTGGATGTTTGCTGATGATCATGTATTTTGTCTTGTTGATGTTTATATTTATTCCCATTCTTTGGCTTTCTATGTATATTCTGTCAATGAGTTTTTGGAGATCCATAATGTTATCTGCAATTAGCACGGTGTCATCTGCATATCGTAGGTTGTTAACAATCTTTCCATTTATTGTGATTCCCTCTGGACATACTTCCAATGCTTTTTTAAAGATCACCTCTGCGTATATGTTGAACAGGAGTGGTGAGAGCACACATCCTTGTCTCACTCCTCTTTTGATGTTAATATCACTGGTGGTAATGTTGTCTAATTGAACGATAGCTGACTGATTCCAATACAGATTTGTTATTAGTCTTATGTCTTGTTCGTCTAGCCTTGTTTGTTGAAGGACTTCTATTAAGTTAGTGTGTCTGACTTTGTCGAATGCTTTTTCAAAATCTATGAAACACATAAAGACAGATTTCTGTTTTTCTATGCATTTTTGTATCAATATTTGGGTACAGAAAAGGGCCTCTCTAGTACCAAAACCATTCCGAAAGCCGAATTGTGCTTCACTTTTTCTATAAATGCGATTCTGAATTAGTTTCAAAAATATTTTTAATGTTTCGCTCATTACACTAATAAGTCGGAAATCACCACAGGAATTCGCTTTGGGTTTCTTTGGGATAGTGATAAATGTAGATTTGAGCCAATCTGATGGAAATTCATCACTTTCATATATTTCATTAAATAGTTTTTCAAGAAGTTTGATGTTATCTGGTTCTATTAATTTTAAAAATTCTGTTTGCACACCATCTGGTCCACTGGCTTTTCCTGTTTTACTTGTTTGTATAGCATTCTCTAATTCGCATTTCATGATTGCTGGTCCTTGAATGTTATCTTTTATATTTATAGGCTTCTGTCTAGTAGCATTGAAAAGTTCTGTTACATATTTTATCCAAATCTGTGCTTTATTCTCTTCTTCTAGAACTATTCTTCCATTTTCGTCTCTTAGAGACACTATTTGCTTTTTCCTCAGTTTTCCGGTAATTTCGTTGATTTTCTTATACAGATTGAAATTATCATGTTTCTTCTGAAGCAGTTCAATTTCAGCACATAAATTTTTCATCCAATTTTCCTTGGCTTCTTTTATTTTTTTCTTGATGATGTTATGTGTTTCTGTATACCTGGTGAGGTCTTTGTTTTTGTACATTCATCTTGTATCAATAAGAGAAAGAATCTCATCTGTCATCCATTCCTGTTGTTTTATATTATTCACATAACCTACCCTCTTCAATACGTCAATACTTCAATACGATGGCATTCTTTAAGCTATTCCAAAGAGATTCCACACTTTTATTTTCTTCTATGTTAATCTGTTGTAATCGCAGGTTAAGCTGTGTCTTGGCACTTTTATTTATGTTCGGGTCTTTCAGTTTTTCTACATCAATTTTCTTTTTCTTCTTTTGTGATTTTTTAGCTGATTTTAATCTAAGACGTACTTCTGCAACTATGGGATTGTGGTCTGATGAGATATCTGCTCCAGGATAAGTCTTTGCACTCTTTATACTACTATGGAATCTTTTATTTATCAGTATATAATCAATTTGATTTCGGACAATGTTATGTTGGTTATCTTGAGGCGATTTCCAAGTGTACAGTCTTCTGGGTGGAAGTTTAAACCAGGTATTTGATATTGTTAGATCTTCTTCCTGACAGAACTGGGCTAGGCGATCTCCTCTGTCATTTCTGGTGCCTAAGCCATGTTCGCCAACAATTTCTCCATCACCCTCTCTTCTTACATTTGATTGAAGTCACCCATCACTATGTTTATGTCATGTTTCTTTGTTAGGTTTTTAATCTCTTTTAGGTGTTCATAAAACTCTTCAACATCTTCTTCACTTTTGTCAGCTGTGGGTGCATAAGCTTGGATGATATTTATGTTAACGGGGTTTCCCTTAAGTTGTAACAGCATTATCCTTTCAGAAAATGGAATCCAATTTATTACTGATTTATTGATTTCTTCATCTACTATTACAGCTACACCATGTCGATGTTTGTTCTCATCATTCCCAGAGTAATACATTGTTGTATTATCTTGTTGACACTTTCCAGATCCTGGCTATCTTGTCTCGCAAATTCCCAAAATCCGGATGCCCAGCCTCTTCATTTCTCTTGTGGCATTTCTTAATTTGCCAGCTTCATACAGAGTTCTGACATTCCAAGTTGCAATTTTAAAAGTGGACACCATTTTGAGCCCGGAGATTCTTCGCGCCCCTGTCCCATTTACGGGACGCAGGGAACTTGGGGCCAATTGTAAGGGTTTGCTCGCTATGGTAGTTGTTCTGGAGATAAGGTACACAATTGAGTCTATAGTTGAGTCTATAGTTCACCTGTAAAAGTTGCTCAACTTTAATTCATTTTAAAACTTTCCTAACTTTTCAAAACTTTAAATCTTTTGTTTCATCTTTCTTAATGTTTAATTTTTCCTAACTTTTAATAATAATACTATAATCTGTAGGCAAGTTCAGATTTTTCTTCTGCTGACAATACATCACATAATTGAAAAGTGGTATCTTATCATCCTTTCCTTCATGCTTACATGGTGATCAGAATACATCAAGAAAATCATTAGAGCAAAACTTGAGTTTAATATAAAAACTCGATGTTTCGACTTTCACATTAAGGTCATCATCTGGAGAATACACATATATACAAAGAAACAAGCTGCACTACAATCTACATGGTATGCTAAAATTACTGACCAACCATTACTATTGGCCTACTTCTGGTGAAGAAAAAATAACCTTACTACATCAAAGTTAGAGTCTTATTATTATCTATTAGGTTACAAAATTAAATTAAGCTGGAGAGTAACATGTTCACAAAAAAAAAAAAAAAAAAAAAAAAACTTATATAAGTATACATATAAATTACAACAAACTGGTATGGACAGTGGCCAATATAAGTTTAAAATTTGCTTATAGTCCTAAAGTCAGGGTTTGCTGGAAAACTAAGTGGGCTGAATGTGTGTCATTTAGCCCACTTAGTTGATACAAGAAGAATGTACAAAAACAAAGACCTTGCCAGGTATACAGAAACACATATCAAGAAAAAAATAAAAGAAGCCAAGGAAAATTGGATGAAAAATTTATGTGCTGAAATTGAACTGTTTCAGAAGAAACATGATAATTTCAATCTGTATAAGAAAATCAATGAAATTTCCGGAAAACTGAGGAAAAAGCAAATAGTGTCTCTAAGAGACGAAAATGGAAGAATAGTTCTAGAAGAAGAGAATAAAGCACAGATTTGGATAAAATATGTAACAGAACTTTTCAATGATACTAGACAGAAGCCTATAAATATAAAAGATAACATTCAAGGACCAGCAATCATGAAATGCGAAATAGAGAATGCTATACGAACAAGTAAAACAGGAAAAGCCAGTGGACCAGATAGTGTGCAAACAGAATTTTTAAAATTAATAGAACCAGATAACATCAAACTTCTTGAAAAACTATTTAATGAAATATATGAAAGTGATGAATTTCCATCAGATTGGCTCAAATCTACATTTATCACTATCCCAAAGAAACCCAAAGTGAATTCCTGTGGTGACTTCCGACTTATTAGTCTAATGAGCGAAACATTAAAAATATTTTTGAAAGTAATTCAGAATCGCATTTATAGAAAAAGTGAAGAAACTCCAAGTGAAGCACAATTCGGCTTTCGGAATGGTTTTGGTACTAGAGAGGCCCTTTTCTGTACCCAAATATTGATACAAAAATGCATAGAAAAACAGAAATCTGTCTTTATGTGTTTCATAGATTTTGAAAAAGCATTCGACAAAGTCAGACACACTAACTTAATAGAAGTCCTTCAACAAACAAGGCTAGATGAACAAGACATAAGACTAATAACAAATCTGTATTGGAATCAGTCAGCTACCGTTCAATTAGACAACATTACCACCAGTGATATTAACATCAAAAGAGGAGTGAGACAAGGATGTGTGCTCTCACCACTCCTGTTCAGCATATACGCAGAGGTAATCTTTAAAAAAGCATTGGAAGAATGTCCAGAGGGAATCAAAATAAATGGAAAGATTGTTAACAACTTACGATATGCAGATGACACCGTGCTAATTGCAGATAACATTATGGATCTCCAAAAACTCATTGACAGAGTATACATAGAAAGCCAAAGAATGGGAATAAATATAAACATCAACAAGACAAAATACATGATCATCAGCAAACATCCAGCCTCATCAATGAAACTGACACTCAATGGGAAAAATATTGATCAAGTGTCAAGATATAAATATCTTGGTTGTTGGCTTAATGAAAGGTGGGATCCAGAAATAGATATATAGACAAGGATTGAAGTTGCACGGCAGTCCTTCATGAAAATGAGAACATCATTCTGCAATAAAGACCTAAACATGGAAGTCAGATGCCGAATGCTGAAATGTTACGTGTGGTCTATTCTACTCTATGGAGTTGAAACATGGACATTGAAGGCGACAACCATCAAGAAAATCGAAGCCTTTGAGATGTGGCTATACAGAAGAATGCTAAAGATATCATGGACAGAAAAAATTGCCAATGAAGAGGTCTTAAAATCCATTGGCAAAGCTAAGCATCTTGTACAAATAAAGTGCACAACTGCTCAGATTAGCACAAGACCGCAGTTTGTTCGCCAAGATGGTCGCTGACCTTCAATAGAAGATAGCACAATAAGAAGAAGATTACATAACACCTCCAAGGAGTCCAAAGACTCATCGAGTGAGGGCACCTACTCTACAACTCTCCATCACCAATCGCAACTACCTTCATCATCTACTGCTGACTACCACCACTAATATTTTCACAGACAATCACAAACATCCATGCTCACGGTAGGATTCAAACCTACAGCCTTTTGGCTGGAGAGCAGATATGCTAGCCACTCGGCCAACCAGGCCAGTCAAGCAGAATATACTGTCTATTCCCATCCTTTGCAGCTTTTACATCAACTTATCATGTGATAATCTATCAAAGGCTTTTGCAAAGTCTAAGAATATCACTGTATATGATTCTCCCTTATCTAACACACTCATTACCTTATCATAAAATGCAATTAAATTACCGAAAAAGGATCTATCCTTTACAAATCCATGCTGACCTTCATAAAGAATGCCATGTCTATCAACTCACTTCTGTATTCTATTACTCACCAATCTCTCCAACACCTTGACGACACTGCAGTTATACAGACTGGCCTATAATTGGAGACTTCTATCTTAGAACCATGCTTGTGGAGTGGTACTATTTTGCTCTCTTTCCACTCCTTAGGAACCCTAATCACTGCAAGACTTTCATTAAATAACCAGGTCAAGGACATAACCAACTGCGATGCACATTCCTTAAGCATACGTAGTGATTAGATGTTACATGGTGGGGTTAGATGCGAATAAACCTGAGGGATCTCCATTCCTACAGCCTTATTCACATCTAACCCAACCAACATCTAATACACCTCTGTTTCTTTCACTTCCAATTCTCCTAATACTTGCCTCTATTCTATATATATTGTACCGGATAACTTATACCAGTATGATATATATACTGATAAAGTGCTTGTTCAATAATTCCACTATATCCTTTGCAGCTGTCAGTCTGCAAAAATTTGCCTAAACAATAATGAATACCATAGGCATGAAGCCTCATCTTTGTCATCACATGTGCTCTCTTCAGCTGACACACAAGATGCTTCGCAAATAAGACATCAAGTTTTATGGGATAAATCGAAACTATTACACTGTTGCTAGGAAAATAGTGGAGAGAAAAATTTGGAAGTCTTTGGAAATGGCATTAGATGCTAAACATCTAAATATTAACCTAAGTATTAACTTGTTTGAGTACATCTCAGCCTTCATTAGCCAAACACATTCATTTGAATGCGTAAACACACACAACATTCTGAACAATTAGAAATATTTTAAAATAAAATCAGTCTCTTCAATAATCAGGTCGGGCTCTACCGATGGTGCAACATGTGCATTTGCACGGGGCGACGTCTTTTGGGATGGCAAAATTTGCCTAAACCATACGAAAAATAATTTATAAAAAGATTATTTATTCCTTCTCTGTTGCAACCAGACTTCAGGATGTTGTTAGTTAATTTTTACATAATAAAACTTCATTGTACTGTATATTTTTTAAAATTAATCATTTAAAATAATGTAGTATTATGTTGCATTTAATATCGCACTGTCAGTGTTAATATCAGCAACATGACAATAGCAGAACACCTTCTATCTTGAATTTATTTTCGATTCGATTGTTGGCCGCAAGTGACCTTGACCTGAGGGCAAATCTCATTTAACCAGTGAGACCAAACAGTCATAATGAGATAACTGGTTCAGAGTAAACCAATTAAAGAAATAGAATCAAAATACATAAATACAGTTGTGCAGTGATTGTTAATAATACTTTTTTTTTGTTACAGTTATTAGGATTTGGATTTTAAAATAATTTTAACATTCCAATATGTCTGATAAAAGAAAAAACTATCAGGTGCAGAATATCGCAAACGAAAATCGGAAAAAGAACACGATATTCAGAAACAAAGCAGGGCTTTGCATGAGAATCTAAAAACTGAAACAGCTAATGTAGTCCAAGAGAAAATAAGTGAAAGGGCCAAAACTAAAATTCTGAGCTCATGTCAAGTATTTCTAATTGTGATCTCAGTAATGTTGATATTAGTAGCAACATAGACAAAAATGAAACTTATTTAACATCTTCCTCTTCAAAAATTTTAAGTGATGAACTTGAAATGAACACTGATCCAGCAAGATGGAATCCCTCTTGCAGGATTCCATCTTGCTGGATCAGGAAATCATAATGAACAGTCTGCTGGCAAGACCAAAAAGTGCTTTCATTTTTCCATGCAGCTGTAATGTGCTTAGTTACCTAGTGTTAAATCATAACACTAGGAAACTAAGCAATGGAGAACATATTAATTGGTCATGGTTAGTGTATTCTAAAGAAAAAGTTTCTGTCTTTTGTTTCTGTTGTAAGTTGTTTTTCCAGTAATAAAATTTCACTCACTGCTGATGGATATAACGATTGGACGCATTTATATCTGTATCTTAATGAACATCTAAAAATCTAAAAACTACTTGGAGTCCCATAAGAAGTGGTCTGAGTTGTCATCTGGGCTTACATTAGAACAGAATATTGATTCAATGCAACAAAAATTATTAAATGCAGAGGCTTGGCACTGGAGGAGCATAATAGAATGCCTAATTGCTATTGTTAAATTTTCAGCTCAACAATGTCTACCCGTTTGGGGAACATCTGATAAATTGTATGTTCATAATAATGGCAATTTTTGAAGCTTGTCGAATTAATTGCCAGTTTCGATAATGCTATTTCTGAACATTTACTGAGAGTATCTCATGGATCGGCTAAACATTATCCTGGAAAAACATTAGAAATGAATTGATTTCTCTCTTCTCTGGAGCTGTAAAAAGGAAAATAATTTCTATGGTGCAGAATACTAAATATTACAGCATAGTTGCAGACTGTACTCCCAATGTAAATCATTGAAAAATTAACACTAATTGCAAAATTTGTTAATATGGATCCAGGTGATATCAATATCCGTGAGTACTTTGTTACTCATACGAGTTACGAGTACTTTGGCGGACTAAGAATAAATAACTTACGTTTCACTGACGATATTGATCTTCTGGCAGAAAGTGAAGAAGAATTACAAGAGATAACCAGCTGTGTTTTCGGAACATTAAAAAAATATGGATTATACATAAACCTACAAAAAACAAAAACAATGACAACCTCAAAATCAGACATTGAATTCTTAAAAATAGAAATTGGCAATAAGCAAATTGAGAATGTAAAGAAGTTCACTTATCTAGGGAGCACGTTGAGTCAAGATGGTCGTTCAAAAGCTGACATTAAATACCGAATTGCTAAGGCAACCGTGGCCCTACAGAAGTTAAAACCATTGTGGGGAGATAACAGAATAGCAATCACAACCAGACTAAGACTAATTGATACTTTGGTGAATTCTGTCCTTTTGTATGGTTGTGAGGCCTGGACTTTATTGAAGGAAGATGAGAGGAGACTCCTGTCTTTCGAAATGAAAACTTACAGAAGACTTCTGAGAATTCCCTATACCGCTCACGAAACCAATGAAAATGTCCGAAAACTGATTGACTCAATAGATGGGAGAAAAAGGGAAAATATTCTGACAGTCATCAGAAAAAGTTGATGAAATAGTTTGGACATGTGGAGAGGGCTAATGGCATTCCAAAGCAAACCCTAGAAGGAATCGTTCTGGGATCAAGGGTTAGGGGCCGACCTCAATTAAAATGGATTGATAACATCAAAAAATGGACAAATTCCTCCTTTTCTCAACTGACATCAAGAACAAGAGACCAAAACGACTGGAGGAGGCTAGCAAAGAGTATCTCCTACCAGCAATGAATGACCCAACGGTTCATTTAGGACTATGGGAGAAGAAGAAAAGTACTTTGTTGGTTTCATTCCTGTAGAAGCCACTACAGGCTCAGTTTGAACTGAATGTATTCTTAAAAAATTGTCAGATATGAATATTCCTATTGCAAACATGCATGGTCAGCATTAAAGGAACATGAAAGGAAAACATTCAGAAGTTCAACAAAGTCACTAGTAGTGTGCCTCAGGGGTCTCTTTTAGGGCCATTGCTGTTTAACTTGTATGATAATGATACTGGGAAAGATTTCGATGTGAATATTCAGACGTTTGCAGATGATGCAAAGTTGGGATGAACCATGAAGAGTAAAGAAGATGTTGTGGTCTTACAAGAAGACTTGAACAGATTGAGTGAATAAGCACAGGAATGGGGATGCCAATTCAATGTTGCAAAATTTAAGTTTTTAAAATTTCAGAAACAAAGATGGGATGTAGAATTTAAATTTGGTGGGGATATATTGTTGGAGGTGGAGGAAATAAAAAAATCTTTGATGGTGGATAAGGATCTAAAATTTAGAGGGCACATTGCCAAAATTGTGAGGACAACACAACGAATTCTGGGAATGATGAGGAGCACACTGACTTGAAGAAGTAAAGCGATTCTTGTTCCGTTGTATAAGTCTCTGATTAGGCCACACATGAACTACTGTGCAGATTTGGTCATTTGGCTTTCAAAAGGATGAAGAGATGTTGGTAAGGGTACAGAGGTTATTGACTAAGGTAGTTTCTGATCTGTCAAATGTCAAATATGAGGAAAAGTTGATAAGATGCAATTTACTAAGTCTAGTGGAAGAGGGGGTGATGTGATCAAGACTTACAAGTTAATAAGGATTTGTTATAGGATCAGTGTTAAAGAAGTTTTACAGAAAACAGTGGTAGATCAGAGGAGAACCAGAGGTCATGACTGGAGGCTGTATAAAGAGGTGGCAACATACCATCACACATAAAAAGCTCAGCCCACTTCAAAGCCAATATAGAAAACCTCTCACTCCAACATACTGACTTAATGGTCAGTTTTGATGTCTCCTCCCTATTCCTAAATGTCTCACTCAAGAAAACCTAGAGCTCATCCAAGCCAAATTTCCTCTCGATATCTCAACCCTATTTCAGTTCACAATGAACTCAGGCTATTTCGTTTGGCAAGGAAAATTCTACGAACAGATAGAGAGTTCACCACTCTCCCCACCCCTGGCCAACTTCTTTATGGAGACTTTTGAAGAGAAAGCCTAAACTCAGCCCCACAAAAATCCACTATTTGGCTTCGCTATGTTGATGATGAGTTTGCTATTTGGCCACATGGCTCAGAGACACTCCATTCTTTCTTAACACACTTAAACAACCAACACCCCAGAATCCAGTTCATCTTGGAAAAAGAAGAAAACAACAGTCTCCCTTTCCTAGACACTCTAATCACTTGCCATCCTGATGGCTCCTTGTTTTTTTCTATTTACAGAAAACCCACCCATACAGGGAGATACATTCATCAGCAATCTCACCCCCCCCCCTCACAACAATATGGAGTTATAAAAACACTATATAACAGGGCAAAATTAATCTGTTCAGATGACAATGCCCTAACCACTGAACTACACCACATCTTTAACACTTTCTTAGTCAATAACTAAGAAAGTGTTAAAATTTTTAAAAGAAAAATCCAAAAAATATTAAAACCAGTTACCCCCCCCCCCCCCCATAACAAAAACTACACTAAATCCATCACCATTCCCGGGGGACCTCTGGAAACTTATCCAAAATCTTAAAAAAATATGACCTGACTTCCTGTTACAAACCATATAAAAAATAGCATCCCTTATCCGCTCCACCAAAGACCAACCACCTCCCCTAGACCTACGTGGTATACATCAAGTCCCTTGCAGTTGTAAACTATCCTACTTTGGCCAAACAGGCAGGACAGCAAATGTCAGGATTTCAGAACACGAAAACTATATCCAGTTTCACCAGTACAGCCACTCTGGTCTGGCAGACCATGCTCTGGATACCCGCCACAGAATACGTTAGAAGAAAGCCACATTAATACACCGCAGCAAATTTAAATATGAAAGACTGTTCATGGAATCGGTCTCAGCTCTAAAAAACTTTCCAAACCTCAACAAATTGGGGTGCATGAGACTTCCCCAAACTTGGGAAGCCTGCATCATCGTGAGAACTTCAGCCCAACAGCCAAGATGCTAGAGGGCACCTTTAGGACTCTAGGAACATTAGTTTTATCTCTTCTGCCTCATTTGCTTTTTGTAGTGCCTGTGTGCACGTGTCATAGTTATGTTCTCATGAACATGACAATGTGACATTGCCGAAATATAGGAAGTATTCATTAAAGTTTCTTTTAATAATATTCCAATATACATTGCAAATTCCTTAAATAATTTACTGGTTTGAGATATTATATTGACGAATTTTATGATGCTTTGATAAAAATTGCTGATGACAAGTCAGTGGACAAAATGGTGAGACACAAACTCTTGCCCTTAAGCTCAGAAATTTTACATTTTTATGTTGTTTGGTTATATGGCACTATGTGTTAAATGAAATGAATGTTGTTAGTAAATAATTGCAAAGCATAAAAATGGAATTGTCTACTGCCACATCTACTTTAAGAAATGTTCTCCAAAGCCTTGAGAATATCAGAAATGATGAATCATTTCAAAATTTTCTTGTAGATGTTATAACATTAGCTGTTGAAATTGATCCTAATTTGAAACCGATGTTTGTAAGTACTAAAGTGTGTCGGCAGAAAAAAACAACATGATTATTATTATTATTATTACGGGTATCTCCATGGAGTCAGTAGACTCATCGCGGGAGACCCAAGCTAGCAAAACAATATCTGTCATATCTCTTCTTGAATTCATTTACAGATGAAGAGCTCACAACAAAGTCAGGCAATGAATTCCACTCATTCACCACCCTCCAGGCAAAAAACCTTGTTCTGACACCTTTGTTAACCACACTCTTCTTTAATTTCCAGAGATGACCTCTTGTTCTTCCATCACTATCACACAGCTGAAACATTTCCCCTGCATCAATCCTATAAAAACCTTTTAGTAATTTGAATGTTTCTATCATATCCCCTCTTCTTCGCCTATCAACCAATCTCTGCAATCCACAAGCTCTCAATCTATCAATGTAGGGAGCATTTTTTATATCACTCACCAACTTGGTCACTCTTCTCTGAACCCTCTCCACAGCCTCCTCATCTCCAAGGAATCCAGGTGACCAGACCTGAGCACAGTAATCCAAATGTGGAAGTATCAATGCTTTATAAAGGGGAATAATAACCTCTTTATCTCTGGATGTCAGTGTGTTCCTCAACAACCAAGTAATCCTATGTGCAATCTTGGACACCTTAGCAATGTGTCCTCTGAACTTCATCTCCTTATCTACCAATACCCCTAAGTCCCTAGCCTCATCAATCTCTTGGAGTACCTTTCCATCGATGTAGTACACAGCTGGTAATCTTTTAATCCCAAAATGCAAGACTTTACACTTTTCCACATTGAACTGACATCCATTTTCTTTTGCCCATTTTACCAGCTTATTTAAATCCTCCTGCAAACTTTCAACATCAGCTTGATTTTTTATTGCACTACACAACTTTGCATCATCAGCAAACAACTGAATATCTCCCTTTAAGCCGTTTCCTATATCATTTATATACAAATTAAACAACATTGGCCCAAGCACAGAGCCCTGAGGCACACCACTGGTCACCTGCCTCATTCTGGACTCGGCTCCTCCATACACCACCTTATGGTATCTCTCCCTGAGCCATTCTCCTATCCATATCACCAATTTAATATCCATTCCCATCTGCTCCAATTTGCGTAACAGTGTTCTATGGGGTATCCTGTCAAAAGCCTTAGCAAAATCCAGAAGTACCACTGTGTAGCCAGTTCCTTTGTCCAACTCTGATGTTATTCTATTATGGATAGTTAATAGATTGCTAAGGCAGGATCTACCTTTAACAAAACCATGTTGGCCTCTATAGAGTATCATATCCTGATCCACCCATTCTTGAATTTTGTCTTTAACCAACTTTTCCAATACTTTTACCACTACTCCTGAGATGGTGATTGGTCTGTAATTCAATACTGCAGTTTTAGAGCCACCCTTATGCAAAGGAACCACTTTGCCTAACTTCCACTCCCTAGGGACCATACCAGAGTTCAAACTTAAATTAAATATCCAGGTAAGAGGGGTTGACAATTCATTTGCACATTCACGCAACACCCGAGCTGATATTCCATCTAAGCCTACCGCAGTGTTTGCATTTAAGTTTCGCAATATATTTAATACCTCTGATTCTTTAGCTTCAATTCTCACATTAGGTATTGCTATAGGTATAGAGATATCCTCACTTGGGTGATAGACTTTTGAGAAGTGATCACTCAGTAACTCGACTATTACATCTGATTTTGTCACCTCAATACCATCAGCACCCACTAAGGTTATCCTTCCGAAGTCATTCTTCCTCTTACTTGCCACATAGCGGAAGAACTCTTTGGGATTACCCTTGATCTCTTTGGCTAAGGTCTTCTCATAATCTGATTTAGCTTTTCTTACTATGCTGGTAACCTTCCTAGCTTGAGCCTTGTACTGCTCATGGGTGTCCTGATCGCCCTTCTCCTTGTAAATTCTCCATAACATTTTCTTTTTTTGTAGTTCAAGCTTGATACTACTGCTCATCCATCTAATGCCTGCCTTGTTTGACCTCCTGACCATGGGGACACAATCTGATATTGCTTTCCTCAGATACCCGCTGATTTTATCCCAAGCACTGCTAACATCTTTCCCTTGCAATATGTTCTGCCATGGGATGGCTGCAAGCTCACTCCGAAGCTTGTTATAATTGCCTAACCTGTAGTTTCGTACATACCCCTTCTTAATAGAAAAATCCACAGATTTTGCAACCTCCCAAGTCAATACCACATGATCGCTTTCACCAACTGGAGGTAACGAGGTCACCTTACTTAAGCATATAACCTCTGAACCAATAACCAGGTCCAACACTCTCACACCACGTGTCCCTTCAGTTACGTGCTGTTTCAAGTAATTATCTCGTAGCAGATGTATGAACTCCATTTCCTTTTTGCTACGTGATATTTCCTCCTTCCAATTGATATCACCATAATTAAAATCCCCCATAATAATCACTAAGCCTTCACTCATTGCACTAAGTTGCTGATGCATGAATTCAATATCTCCCCCTGTACTCCCTGGCCTATAGCAGCATCCAACTGTATATTTGGTTGCGTTGGTCACTATTTCGCACCAGACTGCCTCAAATGAACTCTCATTCACATGTCTATCATCATGATATACTACTTTCTTTGGCTGCAACACATCAGCTATCATCAACAGTACTCCTCCTCCTGTTCTATCTTCTCTATCCTCCCTGAAAATACTGTACCCATCACATTCAATTCCAGTGACCACATCTTCTGCTGACAGCCAAGCTTCACTAATGCCTACAACTTTTGGCGAGATTTCACTGACTAATGCCAAAAATTCTTCTCTCTTATTTCTAATGCTTCTAGCATTGGTATACAAAAATTGCAGATTCCCTCTAGATCTTGTACCGGCTTTAGAACTGATATATAAGTCACTAACTACCGTAGTCCTATGCCGATTTTTTTCCCCTCTCTTCTGCAATTTATTCTGCCTATAAGGATCAATAAATACACAATCAGTGCTAAAGTTTCTCTCTCTTACACTCAACCTTTTCAATATTAGTTTCCCTGCCCAATAACTTCAACCTGTTCAGAAAACAATAACTTCTTCAATCTCTTATGTCCTTCCATGTTAAGATGCAGTCCATCTCTAGCATACAACTGCCTTTTTCCTTCAAACACACTCCAAACATCAACAAACTCCAGACCTCTTTTTCTGCACATTCTTGCAATCATATCATTCATTATCATTGCTCGTCTACTTAACTCGTAATTGTCAAAACGAGGCAGCACACACACTATTCTCCCATTGACACTTTTCCTCTTCACAATATCTAATAATGTTCTTAAATCTTTTCCTACCCGATTTATACTACCTCTCAGGTCATTCGTACCCACCATAACTATCATCTTGTCTGTTTCATGCCCTCTCTTTATTGCTAAAGCCACTCTTTCTATTGTACCATCAGCCAAGCACTCCTCATGCATACCACTCTCCATACCCTTAATCATAGAATCACCATATATTTTACCACTATTAACTTCATTCAAGTTCACACTCATGGACTCATTCTCTACACTATTCAGCATGACTCTCCCAGCTTCATTACTCAACTCTCTATTACTTACCCCCCCACTCTCACTACATCTCATTTCTTCTTGGCTACTTGTGGTTTTATTATGTTGACTCCCAATCACTCCCATACTATTTATTACTGAATCATTCACCAAAGACTCACCCATATGTAATCCTGTTCTAGTTACTTCAGCTAAAGTAATCTCTATAGTCCTAATTTCTCTGTTTAACACATTAAACTCAGCTTTAACTTCCAGTATCTCCTTACCGATCACTTCCACTTCCTCATGAAGAAGATGAAGGTCATTTTTCATTTTCATAAACTCCCGCCGAAGTTCTTCCGCTACGCTCCCGATGTCAGCTTCCATTCCTAAACGCTCCAGCCTATCCCGACACTTCTCACATACGTCGACATTTTCTTTCTTTTCATTTTGCCAGACCGACCACAGATCCTTCACATTTTTCGGTGCATACATGTAGCAGTTTCCGCAACGCATCCATTGCGAAAAATCTAACGCTGAGCCAGCCTTTCGTGTAGTAGTAGAAGTCCTGCGCGCCGCTGACGTACGTTTCTTGTTGGACGCCATCTTTACACGTTGATATAGTGATACAAACGGCAGTGAAAACACAATATATACACCACAGTTCTAAACAATAATACCACTGAAGGACACTTGTTTCTAACCGATGCACAATTTTAGCACAATTTGTGACAAAAAGCCACACTATATTTAACTTTAAAAACACGTTTTCTAGACTAGCTAAACTCGACCGCCACATTTACCAAGGACACTCAAAACAATCGCAAACATCCGTTCAAAAAGCATTGCCATCCATTACCCTCCAAGGGTATTGAATCGCTTCTCACCAGAACCGTTAACGAATTATGAAGCAAAAGATGAGCCTATTTCTGATCCCCAAACTAAATTTAGAATTGAGTTTTTCTTTCTTATTATTGATGTAGCAACAAGTTCTATCCATGAAAGATTTGGGCAATTGGAATACCACAGTTCACATTTTTCATTTTTATATATTATTATTATTATTCCTGATACCTCCAAGGAGTCCGAAGACTCATCGCGGGAGGACACTTACAGCTGTCTCAACCACTACTCCGAACCTCTACTATGAATCATCTCCATCAACGCCATCTACCGCCCACCTCCACCTCCACAACTAGTATTTTTTCGTCTGTAAATTGCATGTGTTCTGAAGGGCTGATTTGTCTGTATGAGGGATGAAAAACCTAAGTTTCCAGGAGAAAAACCCTGCTACCTCCGTATGAGATCGGCTAACTCACCTTCGGTTGAAATCGTCCAAATAAAGATTCCTCCCGTCACGACGCGAATCAAACTTAGGCCTATTCCAATCGAAGGGCACAATGTACCCGCAATATAATATCTCTAAATTGAAATCTGCGGTGAAAAATGAGATTTTAAAGAAATGTAAAAATCTAGAAAGTATTCTATCGCATCAAGAAAATAGAGACATTGATGCCATTAAGCTATTTGATGAATTGAGAGTAGTTTCACACTTAGTATCAGAAAATACATCACCAATTGAAATGCTACATTATATAGTTGAAAATAACTTTGCTTCTAATGTTGCAGTAGCCTTAAGAATATTACTGTCATTACCAGTAACAGCTGCAAGCGGCAAGTATAGGCATTCAAGACTAAAGTTTATTAAAACTTATTTACATTCTACAATGGCCGAAACTCGATTGGAAGGTCTTTTGCCATGATTTCAGTTGAACATGAAATTGGTCAGAAATTAGACTACACTGGCCTTATTTGTGACTTTGCAAATATGAAAGAAAGAAAAGTTTCGTTTTAAACAGTAGGTTTACATTTTAATAGGGAAAATGTAAATTAACTTATGTTAAGACATAACACTTGTCCTAAAATCTAAAAAAATATATATTTACCACAGTTACACGTTTGTGATTTAGCAGTTCTTCATTCTACATGATGTGATGAGCATTACTTACATGCAAGTTAATGTAATACATTATAAAAGCAATATTTTTCCAGTTGTATTGATAGTGTTTGTGATATTTATGAATTTTGGAGCAATAAAATTATTGATTTTTCAAATAAGCTAATTTTTCATAATTGTCACTTTGTTATAATTTAATTAAAATTTACAGCAGGTGCAATTATTCTGCATTTGACGAGTATACTCATCTTTGCTTGATTTTAATTATCCATGCAGATGCACATTCTTAGAACCATTAAATTCCACCATTAAAAGATTAAATGTATCTCTCTTTCTGTAAAAAATATTTTATGATTTCATCATTTTTCATTAACTTATAAATTTTCATTAGCTAATGCTACTATTTAGAATTTATGATCAGACATGTTGAAGCTTAGTTTAACAACATGGCTTTCAAGACATAATTAAAAGAGTTTTTTAGGGGGAAGGGGCAGAAAAATATGCTATTGCCCAGTGCAATAGCATATTTTTAGGGCCTGCCCTGTCTATAATATAACTGCATTTACTGTTTTGTCTACTAGTTTATATGTTTACACCTGAAGAAATCCTGTGTAATTAGGATGAAATGTGTTGTCAATTAAAATAAATGTTTTATTCATCTTATTTCAGTGTTCTGCCTTATAAACTTTAGTCACATACTCATGATCTGGCAAAGTCTACATACTTTTATATATATATATATATCCAGTATTGTGCTCAATCCAGTCCATCTTAATACTAACCTTAGCTATGACCTATCTGATTGTCACTCTTCAGCTATCTAAGTTTGGTGTGCACGTGATCATGCTTGTGTGAACGTGGCCAACAATACTATGGCATCCAAAACAGCTTCAAATGTCAGCAGTGTGTTCCTCAAGTTAATTTATAGCTGTCTCTTGTAATGTATATTTTTTGTATTTTTGTTTTCATGTTATGAACTCTTTTCAAGATTTAGGTGAGAGAAGAACTTCATTGCCCAGTTTGAGACCACCACCCTGCTTACTGCAGGTCTGAAGTGGCTTCAAAAACTGCCTTGTTTGATCTCTAGAGCAGGATTTCTGGACTATGTGAAAAATAAATTTAAAAAATATGAAAAAAATATTATTATAATATATGATATATTATATAATATATTATTATAATATATGAAAAAAATATAAAATTAATAAAAATGGGAGATGGAAAATGTAAATTTTCCATCTCCCATTTTCCATTTCCAACTTATGCATGGGAGATGAAAAATTTACATTTTCCATCTCCCATGCATAAGTTCATCCATGGTATGATTGAACTACATATAGGTTTACAAACCTTTCGTTGATGGGAATCACATAAAAAAAATTAAAAAATAAGGAGCAGGAAGATTCATAGGAGGGGAGGGAAATGAAATTTATAAAGCTGCTAAGAGATAATTACCTGACAGCATGCAATGGAGGGGACTTGAGGTTTAAGAGTGCTAGATAAGGTGATACCATCAGAGAACTTGGCAGTACCCAAGGCAGCCACACAACACTGCCTCTGAGTGGGGAGAGCGACTGTGTGTTATTGACCTGAGAAATTACGAGACATGCATAATTTTCTATGAAGACATATTATGTCAAGTTACAAAGCAAATGATTATGATAAAGTGAGATGCCAGCTTAGAGTAGTGCCATGGCATTAGAATTTAGAGGGAAAAGATATCAGCAGTGAATGCAAGATAGTCAAGAGGTATTTGAAGAGAGCACTATCAGACTGTATACCCAGAGAAGGAGGTTAAATCAGGCAGGCATTATGCAGATAAACAGCATCATTAAATAGAAGCCATAGAAAAAGAAAAACTTGTGGAGGGGCTATAAAGAGAAAGGTGACCAGCAAGCCCATGAGCACAGGTAAGAATGGTATCTTGTATGGTAGTGTAATATTTATCTTAGCTGTGCCATTGTAAATGTTACTTTATCTTTATGTGTCTCTACTTATTTATTGTTATTATTCTCTATTCTTATTATTACTTTTATCAGTATATTTCTACTGCCCTTTCAACTCTTTATTCTTTAATATTTAACTTCCTATTCTTTATTAAAATTACTCTACTTTTGGTAGTTTTCCTATACCAGGAGAACTCTGGAAATTTATTTAGTTTAATCGACTGCGTCACCGGTGCTCTCCTTGTGGTATAAGATATAATAATACATCCAGTAGAGTTCACTGTGAAATTATCCTAAAGCCCTTCTTAACATTAAACAGTCATGGCTAACTTTAAATTCCTTCGCTAACAGGTTCGTGTTTATTTCAAAACAGTGCACTGCTTAAAGATCAGGTGGCGCACTTTGTAAACAAAACAAACATATTTATTTACACTAAACTTTAATTATACAACATCCTACAATAGGGAAAGATTCTCTCCTGCTTCACTTTAAGCTTAAAACTCAGAGCAACAATCTAACATTTAGAAAATGCACGGAGTCATGCAACATATTATATTTTATCAACATTAAAAAAAAAACTATCAGCCCATTACAATTCAAGGAATATCATGCTCTGTTACTTGTAACTAGTAATTCTGCCTATATCTGTAAACAATCTATTCTTAGACTAGTTATAACAACTCTTAAAGAAACTTATCAGCCCTTCTCAGATGGTTTCGCATATCATAAGCAAAAACAATGAAATTAACTTGCATGTCTTCTTTAACTCTATTATGCACTCATTCCTAGTTCCTTCTTAGGTTCCTTGGGCTTCTCTTCCGTTTCAGGTTTTTACTTAGCGATTCCGTTATCACCGTCGTCTCACTCAGAATGACTCGTGGGACCTGGAGTACAATTTTCTCGATGCCTATGAATCGGCTGAAGGGTATCCGATGATCGAGGCACTCAGCAGATTGTCCTATTGGGAATGCATGCTGGTCCTACTCCTCTTCTCCCTCAGTAGGTTCACGACTCCAGTGGCTGTCCTTCATGACTTCAACCAGACTGACGAACATGGCAGATCGACTCCTTCTGAAGTTCTCTCTTCTCTTCCTCCCTTCCTTCCTTTTTCTCTGGTGTCGACCTCTTTCTTCATTCTTCAATGACTTTTATACAATTTTCTTGGGTCTCTGGACGAAGGGTCGAGATCCCCAAACATTCCTGCGCAAACTGCTTTGACCTTCACGTAAAAGCTCACTTTTAGTTCTGACCCAATATGCACACTTAATCCTATTTTCAAAAAGGCAGAACTATTACTGAAGTATACCACCCTTTTACCACTGACCTTGAAGGTGGTATCAGGCTGACTTTGAGCACAATAAAATTTACTTACACTATATACAAATTCCGACATCAATACAATGCCGATTTCTAAGGCCTTGAACCTTACATTTTCTGTTTTGTACAATCTTGCATGTTAATTCCTTGAGTTAAATACATGGGTTTTTAAATTATTTACAATGTTAAAACAAAGTTAGTTTAGCATGTTTACGAGATGTGACCTCTGTAAAAGTTGATGCAGGAAAAAAGGAAAATTTCTACTGCATCGAATTTTACAGTAGTTCAAAGCTAATTATGAGAGGGAAGGCAGATGATGAGGAAAAGGAAATCCAAAAGCAGTCTTTCACTATGTGGCAAGTAAAAGGAAGAATAAGTTAAATGAGTGCTGATGATATGGAGGTAACAGAAGCAAACAAAAGAGTTGATTTAATGAGCGATTATTTTGCAAGTGTGTGAGAATAGAGGTAGATGAATTGGAGATATAATACTGCAGCCTGATATCCTCTACAACTATAGATCACCTCAACTTTCCACTATATACAGCATAATACCTTTCTAAGAAGAGCAGAATATGTGCATTTGTTAGGTCTGATATGAGAAGAATGTATATGTTTATCAGGTCTGATATCCCATGACAAAGATTATCAGACTTGGAATCTCTGTTATGTAATCTGTTTTGTCTCACTTTTGTGCTGCTGTTATTTGCTGCCTTTACCATTCCTAAATAGAGAGATAATCTTCCTTGGAGATTTCAACATCTATCTTTAGAGGATCCCATTCTCTAATTTCACAGAATCAAACTGGCAGAGAAGAGAAGTGTTTGCTGTCAAAAATAATCTAATACAAATCATTCATATACCCAGCATAATACCAGATAATCCTCAACATTCTACCAACACCCTGGAACTTTACTTAACCATTCTCTCCTTCAATAAATTTAATTCAATAAAATTGTGTTATTTGCAAGGAGTCATCCTGGTGTTGCACCACCTTACCCCAGTCCTGAAGATACTTTCAGGAGGAAATTTTGTTTGCTCACACTTGGATAAAGGATTAAACTAAATTTATTACATTCTAACCAAGTGAAAAATAAACTTTCAACATCTCTCCTTCAAATACACCACTGATGTCAACTCTTCTCTTGGCAACTCAGACAATAATCTTGTTCATGTTTCTTTTTCTACAGATTGTTCTTCTCCCAGCCAATCTTAGCTTCGTACACCCCATGGCACTACAATGGTACCAAACAGAATGATCACTGGGATTTTATGAACCTCTTTCCATGGCCTCCATGGTCTGACTATTGCTTCTGCTCTCCTAATCAAAGCACTTGCTCCAATCTAATAAAAGAAATTATTCTTGCTGGACTCTACACAAAACCTCTCACCCTTATTGAAGCCCTGGCTAAGTGCTAACACATTCCAAAATTCAGCATACAATCAATGGTTCAAGTTAAAAATTCCAGCTTCTTACTCGGCTTACACAACAATCCATAAAATCTAAAAAAAAAACCCAGCAAATTGAAAGCAAGCTAGAGCTAAATGCTCAAATGAGAGTTGAGCCTTGTGTTCCTTGCTATACTGTTGGGCACAACTTCTGCCCTTCCAAATTTCAATGTTTATCTTATCTTGATGGTTCAATATCCCCCCCCCAACACACACACACACACACACCATTATCAAAGTCCTGGTTATCCAGCACAAGTATCAAAGCAGTCTAAGACAAAAATTCAGCATACACTGAGTGGCTTGAGTTAAAAACTCCAACTTCTCTTTCAGTTTACACAACAATCTATAAAAAAACAGCATATCAAAAGCAAGATAGACCCAAATGCTCTAACCTGGCATCTTGTTGGACACAACTTCTCTTCCAAATTTTAAGGTTTATCTTATCCTGATAGTAACATCCTCTAAAGATAAGACAGACCTCTCGACATAAGTCTTCTACTCAACTCTTGTTTAGATGAATAAAACAAACTACCTACCAATATTCCATGGACTACCTACAGTATGTCTCCTCTGATGTTTCACCAGAAGAACATCAGAAAAATACTCAATATCTTTGATATTAATATATACCTAGCTGTTCAATTATGTTAAAAGCTTGTACTTCAGAATTAACATCCATTCTGAATCATGTTTATAAGTTGTCATACTCATCTGGGATCTATCCAACAACATGAGTACAATCTTTTATCCAGCTTGTTCCTGAAAAACAAAAGGGAAATAAAAGTCAGCCATCAAATTATTGTCCTACTGTTCTTACTTCAGTACTCTAAAAATCAATGGAAAGTGATTAATGGCCAACTACTTGCAGACCTAATTAATAAATGATCACCAATATTATTTATGCCACTATTACCCCATAGCAGATCTCCTAGTTAACCTGCCTTTGAACACAAGCCATGGAGAAGTTGGAAAAACTGATATTGTCACTCCTGATATTTCCCAGGCATCAGATCCAGTAAGGCATTGTGGCTTTTTTTTTTTTTTTTTTTTTAACCAAACTAACATCTTATATTCTCCCTCTTATCCTTTGTGAGTAAACTGCCAGATTCCTCACTGGTTGATGCATATCCTGATGGATAATTTCTTTCCCTCAAATTTTCCATCAATGCTGGAGTACCTCAGGGTTCTGAGATTTCATCTCCACTCTTTCTTCTGTAATTCAAAGATTGTCTCTCACCAACTGCCAGTCCTTTTCATAGCTTTGCCCCTTCTCCATTTACAAATTTATAATACCTAATATCATGTAGAGGAAAATGCTTTAACTACTGACCTCCTTACCATTCCAAGTGGGATGAATATATGACTTTAACTACCAAATGATCCAATCTTATTTCCCAGAAGAAGGCCATGCTTCTTTCTTTCTTTCTTTTTTTTTTAAATAATATTCTGTTATCAACCAAGATTAGGTCTCTTTTCTTGGGGTGATTTTCACATCTGGCCTATCCTGACATGCACTGTCTATAGCCTCTTCGGTCTGGCATTCTTTTTGTTCTAATTATGTCTTTTTTCTGCTCAACTGTAATGCTTTACAAATCCCAAAACAAACCACCTGACTTTAGAATACTATTCTCACATTTGGGGATGGCACACCAAAACATGTTCTCGCTCAGAATGCTTCATTATGTCCAGAACATAGCTATTTGCTTAACAGATCATGCCTTCACTCAGACAACTCCTTCAAATCACTTTCACACTGAGGCTCTTAGTTCTTTTCTGCATTATGTCTCTTCTAAGTATTTCTATGGGCACTGCTCCACCTCACCATATTCTTCTGCTTTCTCAGATAACTTTCTTCTCTCTCTCTCTAACTACTTTTTCACACACATGTGGAAGTGTCAGGGTATAGTGATGGTGGTGAGCACCTTGAGACCTGTTGGATGTAAGGCTGATGTTAAAACAACATTATTTGGTTCATGCTCTTTCAATATCAATGGTTAAGACTGCAATTATTTTTAAAACATGCATATATACACACTCAACTCCATGTTAAAAAGTATTCAAACCTTAGTAAGTAATGGTTCTTAGTAATTGAGTGACTGAGGCTTACAGTAATAGTTCAGTTGGTATTTGTTATTTCAAATACAAAAAGTTTCTAACTATGATGTCTGTATGATAAATAAAAAGGGAAAATTTATCTCTCACTTTTAGAAAGAAACAAATGAAATACTGTGTTTTTACTTAGCAACAAACCTTGATACCGGCATCTTTTAGAGCAGTTAAAGTTTGGAAAACTCCATCCTGCAAACAGTCTTCTACTGCTGTTGCTCCAAGGAGAGTAAGCTCATTTTCTATTGCATCATATAGCTGGGATATCTGTTAAAATAAATAAAGAAAGAAATGTAAATAAATTAAATAATATATATATATATATATATATATTAGAAAGTATTTTTACCTTAGGTATAATTATGTTAAAGATACCAAGCAATTTTAAACCTGGTTTTACTCCATTTTTCCCAAGTAAGCAAACAGACAAAAATGTCAAGTTTGCGCCTGCAAGTGATGCAAGACTAGCTGATCCTACAGGTAGTGCAAGACCCAGGTAACTCGTGGTAGAAGTGGAACAAGCTCCGATCACTAATCTTAATATTTACCCTTAATGCTAAAACACATCTCCAAGAAGGGAATACAAAACATCATACATCCCCTTCTTGGAGATGTGTTTTGGCATTAAGGGTAAATATTAAGATTAGTGATCGGAGCTTGTTCCACTTCTACCACGAGTTGCCTTGGTCTTGCACTACCTGTAGGATCAGCTAGTCTTGCATCACTTGCAGGCGCAAACTTGACATTTTTGTCTGTTTGCTTACTTGGGAAAAATGGAGTAAAACCAGGTTTAAAATTGCTTGGTATCTTTAACATAATTATACCCAAGGTAAAAATACTTTCTACATCTATATCTCCTCCTGAGATTTTTATTTAATAAGGTTAAAACACCTTATAGCAACTTGTTTTGGTAAAATACTTATACAAGCTCTGTATATTACTAAATCTTGGTATTTCTAGCCTAGCTCCCACTGATGAGACCTGTTTTCAGCGGCCCCGAGAGAAAGCTCCATGTTCCAGTCTTCTTTTGGATTCCAGTTGCCAGTTATCAGATCCCGAGAGAGAGCTCCTATTCCAGTATTGTTTGGTAAGAACCCTTCTAGTTTTTCTTTTGTTGGCTTTTAGTTTTTGCGGCCTCGTTCCAATTGGTGCAGGTCCGTTTTAGGTCATTTCCTTTCGGGGACTGAAATTTGCTATTCCGTTGGTAAGGTGTTTGCTTTTAAAGAATGTCGAAATTCTTGCCAAGAGTTCGTACCCTCGGGATCGAAATTGACCCAAACATCGACAAAGCGACGTTTGTGAGAGCTCTTCTCAAAGTCGCCAAAGCAGAAAGCATTTACGGGCTTACCCCTTACGGGGGGGGGAGAGAGATTCCAAATAGTAACGAACAACATAGAGACAAGGGAAATGCTCCTTAAAAGCATAGAATGTGAAGGAAGAAAAGACTTACCTTTCCTAGTCGGGAGTATTTTAAAATCCGTAAAATTTGACAGGTTTCCACTCGAATATCTAGAGAAAGGGGAGAAAAGCATTAAAACCATTTTTTCAAAGTGGGGGATCGCCCGAAACGTAACAATCGGACAAGACACGGATATCCCAGAGTGGAAATCAGGGGAAGTGAGCATTTCAATTGAAATGAAAACAGAAATCCCCAACTTGATTTTTTTAGGCTCAGCAAAAGTAATAGTCAATTATCCAGGAATAAGAAAACAATGTTTTCGGTGCACCGCTTTGGGCCACCTTAGCGCTCACTGCCCGAAAAACAACAAATGCCGCAACTGCTTATCGACAGAACACATATTAGATAAATGCGAGTCACCGTGCTGTAAATGTGGGAACACATCCCATAGAATAGACGTTTGTCCTAACAGGACACTTGCAGAAAGAGCAGGAGGAGCCATAACACCTGCGGCAGTAGCTATTCCAGTAATCAGTCCTAAACTCACATCACAGGACTCGCGAACTACCGGCCAAACAGTAAACGAACCACAAACAGCGGAATCAGAAGACTTTCCAGCCCTCCAACCACAAGCTATCGCAACGACCACATTAGGAAATCAGGCAATAATTGGGAGGAATGCAGAAGGGAATATTAGGAAGAAAAAGAAATGGAACACTAAGAAATCTTACACCATTGAATCGGAAGGCAACAATGACAGCACAGAAGCAGAGGAAATGGAAATCAATACCATTTCAACAAAACGACTCATCACACCAGAAGAAGGAGAAATGAAACGAAATAAACAAGACATTGAAAGCCAAATAAAAGCCTCACGTTCGGAAGAAGACAAGGAAGGAAATGAGATAATAACGCGAAACAACAAAGAAAATGAGGAAGAAACCTCATCAGAAGAGGACACAGAGCAAGGAAACGATCCAAAACCAGAAGATACAAATACCGGTTCTTCTCACCCCATTACAAAACCGGTAGAAGGAGAAAATCCCACATACGAAAATTCGAATATAACAAGACGAATCCTACTCGATCTTAGGGACAAACCCGAGATAAGCCACAAAGTCCACACAGCTATACAGGAAAAAGGAGATGCTTGTTTGCAATGTAAAGGCAAAGTAGATAGTCTTAGTATATGGATGAAGTGGGATAACTTCAATTACCACCGAACGAAATGGAATGAAAGCTTGAAGAGAATATGGAAACTAAATGATGAAGAGTCAGTACACGTACTCACAGTGATGGAAAACGTGGTAAAAGACTTTGAGATAGCGATTAAAAATTGGAGGGCAAATATGACCTAAAAAAAAAAAAAAAAGCCTCTTCTAAGTTTTTTCTTTTGGTTTTGTTTCTGTGTATCCACACTTAGTCCACATAGGAGGGGGCAGACCTGAGAACCCAAGCTGCGAAGGCCTACAGCGAGGCGGTGCAGCTCTTTGTGGGCTGCATCACTCGGGCCGGGCTCTTCCCCCAACTCTCGGTTCTCTGGTTGATAAAGTCCACCTCAATACGGATCCCGCTATCGCAGTTTTTGTTATTTATTTTTTTATTTTATTATTATTATTATTATTATTTTTTTTTTTCCAGTTGTAAGGCATAGTCTAAAGAATAATCTAAGTTCCAAATTTTAACAAACATTTTTCTTTATTTCTTTAGGGGTTACGAGATGACGTCTCCAGACACCTAGATTAATGTAATCGAAAGTTATGTTTTTTCGGGTAAAATGAAATGTAAATTTTAAGTTTTTTTTTTCGAACAGGTGCAAGGAGATTATGTTTTACAGACCTTTTAGCCACAACCTCTGGGTTATACAGCTAAACAGGTTGACTGAGGCCTCTTTTTACCTCCTACTATCCTACTCTACCTTTCTTTAACTTCCCCTATTACTACCGGCTGACCCTCAGCAATCTTTATACTCCAAAGGCCGATGATGAAAGACATGAACTCCCATTCTACCTCAAAAAAGGTCGAAACCGGTCTGGGTAGTGGCCCCTTGCCTTTAATACAAAACATCATACATCCCCATCTTGGAGATGTGTTTTGGCATTAAGGGTAAATACTAAGATTAGTGATCGGAGCTTGTTTCACTTCTACCACGAGTTGCCTTGGTCTTGCACTACCTGTAGGATCAGCTAGTCTTGCATCACTTGCAGGCGCAAACTTGACATTTTTGTCTGTTTGCTTACTTGGGAAAAATGGAGTAAAACCAGGTTTAAAATTTCTTGGTATCTTTAACATATATATATATATATATATATATGTATAAAATTATTACATGACACCTCCAAGGAGTCCAAAGCCTCATCGAAGGAGGGTACCTACTCTATAACTCTCCGTCTCCACCACTCAATCCAGCGAACCACATCATCTACACCAATGCCATCTATTGCTCACCACCATCATTAGTATTTTCACAGACAATGAAAAACATCCATGTCCAAGGCGGGATATGAACCTGCAGCCTTTTGGCTGGGGAGCGGATATGCTAACCACTCGGCCAGCCAGGCGTAGTTGGCCGAGTGGTTAGCATATCCGCTCCCCAGCCAAAAGGCTGCAGGTTCATATCCCGCCTTGGACATGGATGTTTTTCATTGTCTGTGAAAATACTAATGATGGTGGTGAGCAATAGATGGCATTGGTGTAGATGATGTGGTTCACTGGATTGAGTGGTGGAGATGGAGTATTCGCTCCCCATCCAAAAGGCTGTGGTTACGAATCCCGCCATGGGCATAGATGTTTGTGATTGTCTGTGGAAATACTGGTGCTGGTTGGCGATAGATGGTGTTGGTGTGGTTGTGGTCAGCTGGTGGATTGTGAGTGGTGGAGACAGAGTTGTAGGCAGATGCCCTCCCTCGATGAGTCTTTGGACTCCCTGGAAGTGACAAATGATAATAATAATAATAATAATAATAATAATAATAATAAAATAGAAAGAAAATTTTTACACATCTGCAACACTTTAGGCGAAACAACATCCTTACTTTTTTAAACCATATAAATAAAAAAAATATATATATTGCTCCATGGACAACATGAATTACTCTTTAAGTCAGTGTTTCATATCAGAAGTTCTGCAAACTTCTAGAAAAATAATACAAAGATCCAATCCAGTAGTTTCCAAATGGAGGATATTGGAATATTTCTCTTAACTATAACATTCTTAATATGGGTGAATATAAAAACAAATTATTATTATTGTTACTATCAGAGACTTTCATTGAGGAAGACTACACTTTATTCATACCAGTCCTACCTTTCTTAAACTCATTCAGATTAGAGGCACTCACCACTTAAAAGGCAAACTATATCACTCACTCAATGCTCTGTGAGAGAAAAATCTAGCTCTCACCCTATTCTAAACTACACACACACAATTCCATGGTGACCCCTTGTCCTCTTTCCACCCACAATATAACAAAAAAAAAAAAAAATCCATCAGCTGGTATCCTATAACACTTTTCAAAAGTTTACAGGCTTCTATCACTTCACTACACTTTCTTCTGCTTAGTATCCTCAGTCCACATCCCATTATCTTGACATTATCTTTGTAATTCTTCTTTGCACACTCTCCAAACCTTTTTTATCACCTCAGAACCCAGAAGACCAACAGTGCATAGTAGTCTAGGTGCAGTCATATCAAGATCTTGTATAAGGGCAAAATAGCTTCATCCTTACAAGTCAATCAACATTTGTTTCTGCAAAAATCAACGTTTTTGCAATGTGACCTTTGAACTTCAAATGCTTATCCACCATAACTCCAGAAAGATCTCTAGTCTCATGAATTTCTCTAAACACAGTCCCATCAATCTAACATACCATTGGAAATCTCATCATGCCAAAGTGCATAACTTTACAGAGGAGTAGCTGGGGGGGGGGGGGGGGACGGTCCACCCGGGATGGTACTTTGAACCTTTTTGAACTTTTGCAGTTAATTATAAAATATAGTCTCAAGAACTCATTTCCAAATATTGTAATGCTATTGCGAATTCTTCTCACAACTGCTGTAAGTGTTGCTAGTTGTGAGAGGAGTTTTTCTAAATGAAACTGATTAAGAATTACCTACATTATTATGAAATAGACTTCGCCAATGTCATCGACGATTTTGCTAACAGAAGAGCAAGAAAATAACATTTTATAATGTTGAAATTAAAGTTTTACTTCAAAAATAAACATAGTGTTTTAATTTCTTTCCCTATACATCATTTTGACTTTTTGTAGTATTTTTGTTGTATTTAAAGGGGCAGCAAACTCAGGGACCACCCCAGGTGGCAAAACCTCTAGCTATGCCACTATAACTTTATACTTGATAACATTCATTTGCCATTATCATTTGACAACAGTTCCAACCTATTGAAGTAATTCTGTACTTGTTGCATGTCAGTAGCATTCTTGATTGCTCTGTCTATCCATGCATCATCAATAAACAATTCAACAACTTCTGTTAGGTCCGTCCCAATATTATTAATGCTACCATTTATGCATGGATCGAACAACAGTGGTTCAAGGACCTTTCCCCATGATAAGTCTCTGATTCCATGGATGTCAGATGTTAATAATAATAATAATAATAAACAAATTATTCAGACATGACCTCCCTTTAGTAAACACATGCTGTTCTTTGCAAAGTATAGCTTGTCTATCAACCCATTTCTGTATGCAAGTTCTTACCAACATCTCTAAAATCTTCACCACAACTCTAGAGATACTGATAGGACAGTAGTTGGGCACAACAATTTTAGCCACACTTGTACAACAGGGCTATCAAACATGTTTTCCATTCCTGTGAGATCTTTCCTGAGCTGAGACTCAAATTCTACCAATATATCAAGGGCCTAACCATTTTGACTGAACAGTTCCTTTAGCATATGTGTTGATATCCGATATCAGCAGCATTCTGTCCCTACTGCCAAATTATTACTCAGGTTATGCAACAGCTCTAGAACTTTCTCATGTACCTCTATTTCTTCATCCAATGTAGTTGCGACACTGTTATCCCTGTTACATACACCAGGTCGATAGATCTCGGTGAAGTAAGCACTTATTATATGAATAATCACAACTGATTCTGACATGAGTACATCTGCATTCAGTGAAATTATTCTCCTATATCCTTTCTTTTACTTGCAGCATAATAATAAAATTCTTTTGGATTGTCTTTAGCTGGCACAGCAAATTTCTTTCATATTCTGACTTTGCTTTTCATACGATACATTTGTCTGGCCTGATCTTTATATATCTGATAATTTTTCTCACCCCTCATTCTCAACAATGTCTCTTCCCCATCATCTTCTTCTTCTTATGGATCTCTTGCTTAATAACTTCAGTTTTCATTCTGAAGTCAACACAGTTTCATGTATTATGCATGTATGAGAGTATTCATTAGAAAATGTGAATAGTTTATGGGAGAAAAGAATGGAGAGTATGAAAATCTATTTGTCAAAAGTTCATGCTTAAACAGATGGAACATTAGCAATATTTCTAACTAAGGAAACAAGGTAAAATGAAAGGTAGTGATAAGTGTAAAATAGTATGTTTATGATGATGTGGGGTACTAGATGGGTAAACAATGAAAGCAGTTTCATTTTAGTAAGGTATTCATCTCAAACAGATGTCCAATGATTATCTAGATAATACTATGATAAAAGCATTATTGCAAGAGCTTGCAATAAAAAAAAAACTATTGCAGGAGCATGATTTAAATATAACAATGGGAATAATTGTGCTATCAGCACAGGTGCTTGAAGGAATGTGCAAAAGAATTAAGAGTGCCTCTGATATGGTTATTCAACTTGAGTCTCAACACAAGCATGATTCCTAATGAGTGGAAGAAGGGCAAAGATAATTCTATTATATAAGGATGGTATAGTACAGAAGCAACCAATTATAGACCAATCAGCATCTCTAGAATAGTCATTAATGTGCTGGAGAGGATTATATATATATCCAAGTTAGGCTAATTAAGATTATATCCAAAATCAAGTAAGTTTCACTTTAGCAATTTACTCACATTTTATAACAATGACTACAGAGTCCGATGAGAGTAATGCATATACCATGATATTTCTAGATCTCATCAAGGCATGACAAGATTCCCACACTGGAGGTAGTGTTTACAAAAACTTGAAAGGACAGGTATGCAAATAGGTTTGTGACATGAATAGGGTAGTTGACTGACATACATCAGAAAGTAATACATGGTGGTGTCAAGACTAGAAAAAGAGTAACAGTGAGCTCAAACTATCAATGAACCAAGGCTTTCAGGAATAAGTATAGTAGACAACTGCCACCTCCATATTGTAGCCCTAATGTATTGTGCATAATAGTGACCTCTATGGTCGTTTTATTTATTTATTTATTTTTTTTGGTTTTTAATTCTGCACTATAAACTTTGAGATCAACTAACTCTGGAACTCTCTGATCTGATCTGTTTGGTTCTAATCAGTAATTAGAAACGAACCTCTAGCATTAGGGTGACCTGCCGTTAGAGAAACAAATATTTTATGCTGGAGACCTTGGGCCAGGAACTATTGTTGGTTCAGCAGCTTTTAACCTACTAGTCATCTCAGCAGTGTGTGTAGTATCCATTCCTAAAGAATAAACCCGCAGGATAGGGACGATTGGAGTGTTTGCCATCACAGCATCCTTCAGCATTTTTGCATATATTTGGTTGTTGATTACTCTGCTGTGTGTGTGTCACTCCAAAACAAGTAGATGTCTGGGAGGCTGTAATCACTTTTCTCTTCTTTCCATTACTTGTGGTTGTTTCATATGCAGTTGATAAGAATATCTTTATGGGAAAAAAAGTACAACAGAAAAAACAGTTGGAACTTGGAACTGAACCAGAAAAAAAGAATGCTTGAATATTTCCCAGAAGGTGAACCAGATAAAAAGTCTCTTATTAAATTTATCAAGGAAATACGAAAACAACCAGGACTTACTGATGAAGATGCAGCTTGTTTAGCAGCTGCTAGACTTATAGATGAGAATCATCTATAAGCCTAGAATGTGATACAGGGTTGGAGCTATTAGGGATATAACTGGAGGAAAGAAAACAAAACCTTGTCTCTTAATGACAAGCTGCAACAGGTATATGACATGTTAGAAGGAGAGGATGCAAAGCCAGTGAAGACACTAAAAAACATGAAACGCAAGATATTGCCATCGTTGAATTTAGTGCAACTGTTCTAAAGAATGCTGGTCATGTAACTTACAGTTCTTCGTCATGGGAAAACATCAAGCCTTGCTCACTGCAGGATTGAAACTATTGATAGTACTGCAGTGGCTAGAGAAAATTATATACCAATAAAGGAAACAATTACATTTGAGCCCCATGAAACTAATAAAATACTTCAGGTGCAAATTGTAAATGACAATCAATGGGAACCTGATGAAACTTTCTTTCATCAAGTTTGAAGATGTAGATGATGTAGCCCTTGGTCGTACATGTATTATGGAAATCACTACTATTGATGATGAAGAACCTCGCTTCTTGCAGTTCAAGTGACGAGGTCTTTTAGTACAGGAAAGTGTTGGCTTCGTTCGAGTATCAGTTATCTGAAAGCAAGGTGCTGAAGGTGGTATTATTATTATTATGGCCTCCATGGAGTCAAAAGACTCATCACGGGAGGTCCTTCCTAGGAAACACAAAGTTATCATACCACTCTTTAAACTCATTGACCGTTCTCGTTCTCACCACTCATGAGGCAATTCCATGGTTCAACCATCCTTCATGCAAAGAAACCACTCCTTGCCCTCTTGCTCACAGCTTCCTTTCATAACTTCCAGGGTTGGCCCCCTTGTCATCACTCCTTCCTGTTGTTCAACTAAGCGAAAGAACTCCCTAGTGTCAACCCTGTAACCACCTCTCAACAGTTTAAAAGTCTCAATCATATCACTTCTCCTTCTTCTATCTACCGAACTCTGCAGTCCACATTCCCTCGGCCAATCCTCATAACAAACATTGTACAGTCCTGAAACCATTTTTGTTATCTGCCTCTGTACCCTTTCCACAGTTAATTTATCCCCTTCAAATCCTGGGTACCAAATCTGAGAACAAAAGTCTAAGTGTGTCTCATCAGGGTTCTTATACAATGGAATGATAACTCTTTTATCTCTGCAGGTCAGCGTCTTTCTCGGTATTGCAGCAATCCTCTGAGTTATCTTCACCTCCATTGCTATATATCCCCTGAATTTCAGGTTTCTATCAATATCAACCCCAGATCTCTCGTCGTCCCCTGTTTCCTCGAGTATAACTCCTCCAACAGCGTATGAAGTGTCCCAAACCTCAAGACCTTACATTTTGCTGCATTAAACTGACACCCCCATTCATTTTGCCCATCTATCTAACTTATTCAAATTCTCTTGCAGGGCTATCACAGCTGCACTATTACTAATAATCCTTCCCAGCTTCACATCATCCACAAACAACTGAATATCCCTTGGCAATCCACTGACAATGTCATTGATATAAAGGTTAAACAATATAGGCCCCAGTACTGAGCCCTGTGGAACCCTACTTGTAACCCTCTGCCCCCTTGAAACTGTCCCACCATACACAACTCTCTGGTACCTATCAGACAGCCAATCCTGAATCCAGTTGACCAACCTGACATCGAAACCAATGTGCTGCAACTTAAATATCAGCTTATCATGTGGTACCCTGTCAAATGCCTTTGCTAATCCAAGAAAATGGCAGTATATGCCTTTCCCTCATCTAATGTTCTTGTAACTTTATTATAAAAGGCTAGCATATTGCTAAAACAAGAGCATCCCTTCACAAATCCATGTTGACTCTCACAGATAACATTACCCTCATTTGCCCAATGCTGTATATGGTCCTTCACTAATTTCTCCAAGATCTTATCAACTACTGATGACACACAAATGGCCTATAATTAGACACTTCCAGTCTGCTACTGCCCTTATGCAATGGTACTATCTTATCTTCCTTCCATTCCCTGGGCACCCTTCCCATAGTCAGACTTTCATTGACTGACATTCTTCTCGGAGCTGCATTAGCAATAAAATTTTGTGGAATGGCGTATCATTCTGCTTAGCCCATTCTATATGCATATTAAAACTATCAACTGCCTCTTCATGTTTTACTTTTTTTTCTTTGAGGTCTTTATTGTCATCATCATCTTCTAATTCATTCTGTAGCGTGATATTTATAATTTCAGCGTCTGATTTGATTTCGAGTTCACTTTCGGTTCTACCTGTAATCCATTCCGTAACATCTGTTTGTGAAATTTCAACATCTGGATTTATATTTTTAACCAAATTATGGACCTTTTGAATTTCCTCTTTTTGTATATCACCTAAATTCTAGAAGGCCACAGTTTTTTCCATGACACTCGAATTGCTTCAGGTTCGACGGCTTCCCAAGGAAATGTGAACACACAATAACTCAAAATAGGCCTGCAGTATAACAGTACAATCGACAGTATGAAAAAAATACTGTACAGTAATAATAATAAAATAAATAATAATAGTTAAAATAATAATTATCAATTAAAAATAATAGTATACAAAATAATAATACGTAATAAATTAATTTTTTTTTCTTTCAAACCGCAGTTCGGATTACTGGAAGGTTCGGATTAGCAAGATACCACTATATTGTCATCATTGTTATCAACCATTGTCGATCCACTGCTGGATGAAGGCCTTTCCAAGATTACTCCAAAACTGTCTGTCCATTGGCTCTCCTTTTCCATGTCACTCCTGCAAATCTGATGATATCATCAATCCACAGTGATTTAGGTCGGCGTCATGGTCGTTTTTCCTCTCGTGGAATCCAATCCAGTACTTCTTTTGTCCATCATTGATCTTGTCTTTGGGCAATATGCCCAGCCCATTGCCACTTCAGATATTTCACTCTACCTATGATATCAGAGACTTTGGTTTGATATCTTATCCATGTATTCCTTTTGTGATCCAATCTTGTGACTCCAAGCATACTTCTTTCCATACTAAATTGTGTTGTTCTTAATTTTTGAATTTCCTTTAAATTCAGTGTCCATATTTCACAGCCATATGTCAACATAGGAAGAATATATTGGCTAAAAACTTTTCTCTTCAGGAATAATGGTAGTTGGCTTTTGAATATTGAATGTAATTTTCAGTGCTTTCTACCTAAGCATCGTGCACCTTTTAATTTCGTCCATGATATTTCATTCCATTGATATCTGTTGTTCTACGTATATGTAATGATCAACTTGTTTAATTTCCTCATTATCGATTTTTATTATTTCTGGTTGGACATAGCTATTGAACATAACTTGGGTCTTCTTCGGGTTTATCTTTAGGCCAGCTGTTTTGCTACAATTTGTAGTTCATGGATACGAGTCTGTAATTCATGCACAGTTGAAGTAAAGATAACTATATCATCTGCAAAACGTAAATGGCTTAAATATCTTCCATTTATCTTCAGACCTTTCCCTTCCCAATCAAGAATTTTAATATTTCTTCTTCTAGGCACACGCTGTGAATAATTTTGAAGTTATTGTGTCACCATGTCTTATACCTAAACCAAAATAATCACTCGATGTTTCGACTTTCGCATTATGGTCATCATCTGGAGTATTACACATATATCCAAAGAAACAAGCTGCACTATAATCTATATGTTATGCTAAAGTTACTGGTAAACCATTAAAACAATTGACCTGATCTCTGATGAAAAAAAAAAAAAATTACTACATGTCAAAGCTAAAGTTCTGTTATTATTATTATCGACTAAGTTACAAAATTAAGATAGAGAGTAACATGTTCACATAAAAAAGTTACTTGTATAAGTATACATATAAATTAAAACAAACCATCATGGATGATGGCCAATAAAAACTGAAAAATTGCTTATAGTCCTCAAGTCAGCATTATCTTGAAAGAACTAGAACTTGAAAGTCAGGGAAATCTTGAAGAACTAAGTGGGCTGAATGTGTACCATCCAAATTATTGGGATTTTTATGCCATCATTATTGTTAAGATTAGTGCGGTTAATAAATATTTCACAGGCTTCTTTAAATTTCCATTTATACCAGATTTTTGTATGATGAAAAGAATTTTCCAATCAATTTGGTGTAGGGGTGTTAAGAGATGATTATTTTATTGGTAGGAGTACAAAAACACTCTAAAATCAAGTTTCATTATTTATTACAGGATGGTACTGGATACAATAATCAAAAAAAAAAAAAAAAAAAAAAAAATCAGCTAATGCCTTTTTATTCCCCTATACGGGGAGTAGGCGAGGCCATTTAGCCCTATCTAACTTTTGGAGACTGAGTGGGCAGTTCAATCTCCACTGGTACCAATCAGAGGTAGATGGCCCAAGGCTATCACTAATTAAGTGGTACACAGTGAAGAGAGACGGCTCAAATGTGCTGCCATCTCGTGGTCTCTAATTCTAACACAATATATTTAATGTCTGAAAATAATGTGGGTTCTACGGTCGATTTTCTTGAGTTTACGGGACAAAAAACCCGAGTTTCCGGGAGGAAAAATCCGCTTGCCTGTGCCAGAGATCAACTAACTCGGGAACCGGTCGAAAAAAGGCTTAGAAAAATTTCCTCTAGTCGCCAACTAGACTCGAAACCAAGTCTTCCTTCGTGCTTGCATTATTTCACAAACAAAGAATAAAATGAGTTAAAAAAAAATATATATATATATATATGTATGTATATATAAACAGACCTATATATTTCAACATTCAGGCATGCTAAGTGTTAACATATAGTGATTTTTAACTTATGACACAACCACTGAAATGGAACCCTGTTGTAAATTGAGGACTGACTGTATTATACTATGTAATCTGTTAGGAAATGCTAAATCAAAATACTAAAAATGAAATTTACTTCTTATACATTTTTAAACATATTTCTTATACTGTTACAGTATGTTATCTTGTAATTATTTTGCTGGCGTAGCTGCTCCAGTGGGCAATGTACTCATTTTCGAATTCAAGCCAAATTATAGGCCTATCTGTGTGCCATTTGTTGTGGTTAAAGTACTGGAGAGGCTGGTGGGAACCAGGATACAGAATTTAGTTGACAACAGTGGTATTATCTTTGATGAACAGCATGGAATTGCTAAAGGAAGATCATATTTTAGTAATTTACTTACTTATTACAATGAGGTGATAGCTTCAATGGACAAAGGAGACGGATACTCAGATACACAGATTACTGCATGATAAGTTGAAAGTCATGATAAGTTGAAACTAGAGCAGTTGGGGTTGGATATTAGATAGCACATTGGATTGGAGATTGACTATCTGATAGGTATCAGCAAGTTGTGTATGGGGAGCAATATCCCAGAAGAGAAAAGTCACTAGCGGTGTTCCTCAAGGGTCTGTTTTAGGGCTATTGCTGTTCAACTTGCATGTTAATCATATTAGGGAAGATTTGAATGGGAATATTGTTTGCAGATGATGCAAAGTTGGGATGAAATATGAGGAATAGAGCAGATGTTGTGGTCTTACAAGAAGACTTAAATAGATTGATTGAATGGACATGGGAGTGGAGATGCCAGTTCAATGTTGCAAAATCGAAGGCTTGAAAATTTGGGAAACAAGGATCGGTTGGAGAATTTACACTTGGTGGAAATATATTGTTAGAAGTGGAGGAAATTAGATATCTTGAGGTGATGGTGAATAAGGATCTAAAATATAGATGACACATTGCCAAAATTGTGAGGATAACACAAAGAATTCTGGGAATGATGCAGAAGATGGCACTTGCTTGTAGAAGTAAGAAAATTTTGGTTTCATCATATAAGGTCTTGACTAGGCCACATGTGGACGTGCTCAGATTTGGTCACCTGGTGAAACAAGTCCAGAGGAGATTGACTAAGGTAGTTTCTGATCTCTGGAATGTTGAATATGAAGAAAGGTTGAGTAGATGCAATTTACAGAGTCTAGTGGATAGGAGGAAGATATGATAGAGATGTACAAGTTGCAAAGAGATTGCTATAGGATTAACGTTTTCATAAAATGGAGGGAGATTGGGATAGAACAAGAGGTTATCCTTGGAAGCTGTATTAGGTAAGTGTGAGTAAGGGAGTGAGACTTTACAAATACTTTAACAGTTCATTAATTTCTGAACTTCTTCTTGGAGGCTTGAAGTGGCTTTAATATTTCTAAGTTTGGTCTTTAGAGCAGTATTTCCAAATTATATAAAAAACTGAAGATATTTTTTAAAAATAATTAAAAATTAAAGAAAAAGCTTAGTCTATCCACAATACTAAAATGAAGTAAGTTTACAAATTTAGTTACATAAAAAAGTGGTAAAGGAACTTATTGTATTTTCTTTTGCAGATCAGTTACTGTAGTGCAGTCATGAGAAGAATGACATGTTCCATTTAGATAGAAAGTCATAAGTAGAATCCCCATATAAGATGAAACACAACATTAAAAGAACTTTTGAACTGAAGATAAGTCAGCTGATTCCATAGTTAAGTTAGCAGGACTTTTACTTCTGAAAACAGATTGTCACCTGAAAAACAGGCCAAAGAGCACATGTAATTAAGATATACTGCTGCATTAAGTAACTAACTCAATCATTATTCAAACAAATCAATCCACTGTAGATCAAAGATTCAGTTGTAAATTTTTACTTAAAAATAGATGTAAAAAAAAAAGGGGGGGGGAGACATCAGAGATCCAATGACAGATTAGTGATAATCTTATTCCCTCGTTGAATTGTGGCATGAATGTTTATTGATGTTTTCAAGTGGGAAGCAACAAGCGGCTTTTTATCATCTGGTGCAATGACCATCACTCAGTTCACTGGAGAATGAGATCACCTGGACAAGAATTATAGCTGAAATAATTAAGGCAATAGTATTATGTCTGTTATATGTATTCTTCAGCCAGTGTGTCTATTTCATTTACATCCACAGTTTCTGGGAGAAAAAAAAACTTTGCCACCTTCATATGAATTTAACTAGTTTGTCTTCATATGAAAAGGCCACATAAGGTTTCTTCATGTTCTAGATGAGACTTCAACCCAGTCATTCCAACTAAAATTCAAATCTCGCAAATGCCATTGTGACTGTGTTCTAGAGGTGCTGATTACTGGAGATCTGAAAAGACTTAAACATTTCATTAATTTTATTTAAATTAACTGATTTCATTAAATATACTACAGGTGGCACATTTTTAATGGGTAGGCCTAACATTTAAAAAATGTTTACAGAAATTAATCTCCCAGAAAAAAAAAATTGAAAAATAATAAGAAAACAGTAAATATTACTTCAAATTCCCTACCTTTTCTTCACGGTCTATCATCTGATTGCGTGCTTCTTGAAGATCTTGACTGAATTTATCCAGTTCCTCTTTAGTCATCAACTTTTCTGCTATTACCAGTGTACGTAACCCTTCCTATCAAAGAATAATTATATTTCTAAGAGAAAAAATATATATTACATGTTGATTTCAAGTTGTTCCTGTTCATCAAAACTGAGGCTATGTAGCAAGTATATGGTGATCAAAATTGAAGTATCCCTGTTTAAGGCCTTGTGGAGCACCACCCAGTGATCCAAATGCTGTGAAACTTTGCAGGAATATATTATGCATCATCTGGAAGCAATATCTGAGGGGAAAAAAAAGTAGTTCCAAAATTCACATCCCCTAGTCTTTAGAGCAGGATTTCCAGACTATATAAAAAACTCTATTTTTTAAATGGAACTATTTTTTAATGTACTGAATGTAGATGTAGTAATTTTTCCGTGTGTGTAAGAAATAGAAAAGCGGCATAAGCATAAATAACATATTTTTATTCACTTCCATTATGCATTCATGGGCTGTACTGTTCAATGTGCTACCATATCCAGTATGCCACAAATTGCAATCCTTTGCACAGTGTACAGAATGCTGTCTTTCAGGGCTGGCAAGTTATCATGATGATCCTGATAAACCCTGTCTTTGAGAAATCCCCAAAGCTAGAAGCCACAGGGTCAGATTAGGTGAACCAAGTGGTCATGCAGTGGGAAATGCACAGGTCACTCTGACCTCTGTGAAACATTCTCAAAGAACCTCCTGTACAGATTGACTGATGTGTGGAGGAGCCCCATCATGCACAAAAATGATTAAATCTGTGTACAGGTGCTGCTGCTGCTGTAGCTGTGACACAACAAAATTGTTCATCATATCGCAATACCTCTCTGCAGTAACTGAGCAGGTCACAGGACTTGATTGGTGAATTTCCTCAAAGAAAATAGTCCAATGAGAAATGAAGCTGTAAACTCACGCCACACACAATTGTGGGTATTTTCAGCTCTGTTCCGGTGAAAGTGAACCTCATCTCTCGACATAATCATTCATGGCTACAAAGCATCCAACTCCACTCAAGCAAGGAATGTTAAAGCAAATGCGAGTCGGCTTTCAAAGTCCTGCAGGTGCAACTTCTGTGTCAGGATTATCTTGCATGGGAAGAAATAGAGAATTTTCTGTAGAATTTTCCCAATAGTTGTGGAAGGCACACATCCATGTGTTTTGATACAGCACGTGCACTATAAGAACCAATGCTGTTATTCATGGCCTGCATCACACCAGCAGTAGCAACTTCATTCACTACTTGTGAACTGATTTGGTGTGCCACCTCTACCAGGTCGAACTCTCAAGGATCCCATTTCTTCAAAACAACTAATCATTCGTCACAGAGCACATGGCGATATTGAACCTTGTGGGCATTTGCTTGTGTGGCAAAATCTGCGGCATACAGAAACAGTTTTGCAATCGCTTAGATAATTCAGCTTCACAGCACATTGAGGTAAGGTTAGCGGCATCATCATGGATGGTATTAACAACCAGAATCCAACCTGTGTCCATCTTTATAAACTCTCCTAGCACCTCCCAAGTTGCATGATATGCAAATTCTATGCATTTGGTGTTTACAATGTTGTTTGGTGGTGAATATCGGAACCATTGCCCCCCCTCCCCATTAGATATCTCATGCAAATGACATATTCCTGCAAAATTTTGCAGCATTTGGGTCACTGAATAGAACTCCACAAAGCCTTAAACATGACTGTTAATCATGCATATTCTCCAAACTGGAGAATAATTAGGCAGGTAAACAGCAATATACGATACTTGTGATGACATAACATAGCTTCTCCTAGTGAGACTATTTTCATCAATAGAAACCTACTGATATTTTGCAAGTAGGTACCCATGCTACAAAAGGGTATTTTTTAGGTGGAAGAAATGATGACCTAGACCCTGCAGCACACACACACAGAACAGCATTGTCATCCTTGCCAAAGCTATATTTAATCATCAGAGGAGAAGTTCCTATATCTGCATGTAGGAAGTTCTCTTCTTACAAGCAGTATGAGTGATACATGCCTAACCTGGCATGTATCTCACTCACAGGCACAGCAGTGCAGATTAGAAGTCTCACAACAGTACATAAGACCAAACCTGATAGTAATATATGAGAAGCTTATTGAGCAGTTGGTGCATTATCCTCATCATCAAATTCATGCTATGTGTTATTATCACATCAAACAGAATCATAAATAAATAACATGACAGAACAACAGATAAATAAAAAGGCACACAGCTATCACTGAGATGAATGCAAGTGTGAACTTTCAAATTAAATGATTATTATTATATGGTATATCCATGGAGTCTAGAGATTCAAACTATATATTTTATCCTCAAAACTTATCATACGTCTCCTTAAACTTATTCACCATAAGGGAACTCACAACTGATTCGGGAAATTCATTCCACATATCCATCCCTTTTCATACTAAAAATCTAGTCTGTACACCCCCACTAACCATACTCTTACATAACTTCCAAGAATAACTCCTAGTTCTCTGACTATTTGTCATATATTCAAAAATTTCCTTTGAATCAAATTTATAAAACCCCTTTAATATCTTATAAGTTTGTATTATATCCCCTCTTTTCCACCTATACACCTCCAACCTATCCTCATAAGCAGCATTCCACTTGCTCACTTGTCTCTGAATCCTTTCTACCATTTGATTTCCAAGTAACCCAGGTGACCAAATTTGTGCAGAATAGTCAAGATGCAGCCAAATCATTGCCTTATAAAGAGGGATAATAACTTTCCTATCTTTACTTGATAATGTTTTTCCAGCATCCAAATAATTTTTTGAGCTTTTTTATCAACTTTTGCAATATGTCCTCTGAAATTCAACTCCCTGTCCACCATTATCTCCAAGTCTCTAGCCTCATCAATTTTTTACAATCTGGAACCATCAATATGATACAACACATGTAACCCTTTCAACCCAAAGTATATAACCTTACATTTTGCAACATTAAATTGACAATCATTATCCTTTGCCTACAATGCCAATTTATTTAAATCATCCTGCAGGATTTTACATCACCTTTATCAAGTATTGCTTTCTCCAGTTTTGCATCACTGGCAAACAACTGAATATCTTGCCTTAAATCTTTCCCTATATCATTGATATACAAATAAAATAGTGGCCCTAGTACAGAACGATGAGATACTTCACTAATAACCCTCATTCTCCAAAATTCTATTTCACCATATACTACTCTCTGTGGTTTATTGTCAGCCTTCCCCAACCTCCTCCCTCCATTCATGCTACTACTTTCATATCCATTTCCATTTGCTCCAACTTTAGTAATGGTTTTCCATGTGGCGTTTTGTCAAATATCTTTGCAAAGTCCAGTAGTATCGAGGTGTAATGATTTCCTTTATTCAATTTTGCTGTCACTTTATTATAAAAAGTGAATGAATTACTAAGACAGGTTTCTACCCTTTGCAAAGCCATGCTGTCCACTAAAGAGTATTGAATCCTTATCCATTCACTGTTGGATTTTATCTTTAACAAGCTTTTTTAATACTTTAACAACCATGCCTCATATATTAATTCTTCTGCAGTTTGCTACCTATGTCTTTAACCCACCTTTGTGCACTGGAACTATCTTACTGTCTTTCCACTGCCTTGGAATTCTGCCAGAGATAAGACTTAGATTGAAGAACATCATCAGAGGCAATACTAATTTTCTTACACATTCACATAGCACACAGGCTGATATACCATCCAGTACTATGTTCACATTCATACTTTTTAATATGCTGAACACCTCTGTGTTCATCTACCTCAATCTTGATATGCATCTCTGTCGCATCAACAACTGTAAAATTTCCACCTGGATGATACATGTTTGCAAAATGATCACTCAGCAACTCAACTATATCTTTTGCTTCTGTTGCCTTATTACCATCAGCACTGTATATTCTCCCAGGAGCTGAGGTGGATGAAATAGTCAGACCACCTTACCATTTTTCATGGATAAAAAGATCATTGGCATTCTATCTTTTCGACCACAGATAGCAGCACTATCAGCAAGTTTTTTTTTTGCTAAGTTGGTACATCTGTCATAAGCATCCATGCGAAACTGCAAGTCATTCTATCAAGTAGTATGTTTTTTTATACAGCTGTCTGAAGCAAAAGTGTTCTCTGTATCTCTCGAAATGGATAACATTGAGTATCATGCAGTTATAAAATTCTTTGTAAAAGAAGGTTTAATGCCAAAAGAAATTCATTCAAAGTTCATAAAAGTTTATGGACACTCTTATCCTTCGTTTTTGACAATTAAGAAATGGGCTGCCGAGTTTAAACGTGGCCGTACCAGCCTTGAAGATGATCCAAGTGAAGGATGTCCAAAAAATGTAACAACACCAGAAATCATTGATCAAGTGCACGATATGGTATTAGATGACCGGCGAGTCAAAGTACGTGAAATTGCTGAGACTATAGGCATTTCAAAAGAACATGTAGGATATATTTTGCATTAAGAATTGCAAATGAAAAAGCTTTTCAAAATGGGTGCTTGCTCACAGAAGATCAAAAACGCACTTGCATGAAAATCTCTGAACAGTGCTTGGAACGTTTTAACAAGAATAAAATTGATTTTGTGCACTGATTTATTACTATGAATGAGATTTGGATTCACCATTACAGACCAGAATCCAAACAGCAGTCAAAACAGTGGACAGCAGCCATTTGTTCAGCACCAAAGAAGACAAAGTCGGTTCCATCAGCAGGAAAGGTTATGGCATTGGTGTTTTGGGATGCTAAAGGCATTTTGTTTATTAATTATCTTGAAAAGGGTTAAACCACAACCAGGGAATATTATTCCAATCTTTTAACCAGACTAGATGAAAAAATTCGTGAGAAAAGACCCCGTTTTCAGAAGAAAAAAAATCATCTTTCATCAGGACAATGCACCTGCCCACAAAGGTGGTTTGGCAATGGGAAAATTAAGGGATCTGCACTATGAATTGTTGGAACATTCAACCTATTCCCCAGATTTGGCTTCCTCTGACTTCTGTCTCCTCCCAAAACTAAAACTCATCCTCACTGGTCTGTATTTTTTTTTAATCAAGAGGTTATTGCAGCTGTAGAGGAGTATTTTGCAGATCTTACTGAGAACCACTACAGGGACGGAATAATGGTGCTGGAGCATTTCTGGAATAAATGTATTAGTGTTAAGGGAGATTATGTTGAAAAATAAAAATAATTTTGGAAATTATTAATTCGTTTTTTCATTGTTACGCCGAGAACATTTCAGATCGTAAAGTATGGGACATAACTGAAAAGGACACACAAAGGAATGGAAACAGAGTTTATATAGAAAATTACCAAAAACAGCATGTAAATAGAAGGGATTCAAGATATGAGAGTGCTGTATCAGGTAATAGCATCAGAGAATATGTCCATAACCAAAGTAACAGCTGCTCAGATGGGAAGCAGTGTTCACACAGCTTTGACCTGAAAGATGACCAAGCATGTGGAATTTTTTAATTATGCAGGGATATAAGTGAAACTGCAAAGTTGGTGATTATGATAAATTGAAAGGAGGAAGCCTGAAGCAGTGCCTTGTCTTAAAAAGCTACAAAAGAAGGATTTTAGTAATGCATAGGAAATGGTCATGGGATATTTCAGAAAAGTGGTATTGGGCTGCATATCTAAAGTTAGGGGAATAAATCAGGTGGAATTTAAATGGATAAGTACTATCATTAAGCAGGAACTGCAAAAAAGGAAAATGTTATGGAAGGTATATAAGTAAAAAAGTAATCAAGAGGCTCATCAAGCTATACAGAACATATTCAATATTCAAATCAGATTATGCAAAAAAATTTAGGCAAGCAGATCAATGGAGACTCCAAAGAATTTTTTTGTTATATTGTTAACTTTACTGAACACTGACAGTAATGTGTGTAGAGGCTTAAGGGCTGTGAGGACATCATTTGGAGGCTTAATGGATTTTTTACAACACTCAAAAAGAATTAAAATAGAATTTAATACTTCCTATATTTCGTCCTAGTCACTAGGACATCTACGGGGATTACAAAAACAATTAATGTAACATATACACAAATAACAAACAATACTAAGCCCAACCACGTGAGTGACACTAAAGTCCTATCTAGGTAGAGTGCCCTCTAAGGGCAGTAGTAGGTGGCCTGGAATGTAAGGTGGGAACTCTGGTGATGAGTGTTTCCCAAATCTTCGGAAGCTTAATGCAACCGTATTTATTCAGATTTGGTTGGTTTTTGAGAGCTGCTGCTGCTGCTTCTAAGAAAAGTCTCTCTTTCTTGAATTTGCTGTGGTGGAGCATAGTGGTTTTCTTCCATGATACCCTGTGGGTGGTGTCCAAAACATGGCAAGCCTGAATGGCCACCATAGTTGTGTTTGAAGATGTAAGACTTGTGTTCCTCTAGACGGATGGATGCTGATCTGCCTGTCTGTCCAAAGTACGCCAGCTTACAGAAACAGGGTATTTTGTAAACTCCAGGTAGAGAGAGAGGAGGGAGCTGATCTTTCATAGAACGGATAAGGGCAGCAAGTTTGCGGTGGGGCTTATATGCTGTGTGTAGGTTGTACTGTTTTAGTATCTTGGCTATTTTTTCGGATGTGCCATGGATGTAGGGTATGGTGATGGCATTTTTAAAATCTTGTTGACGAGAAGGACGGGGAATGGGGGAGAAGTTGATTATTTTTTTGATACTGTGATCACTGTAGCCATTGGAGAGGAAAGTGCTGTGTATGTGGTTAAGCTCAGTAGTGAGGGTGGTTCCACTGGAACAAAGATTGTGGGCTCTCTTGGTAAGAGTTTTAATAATGCCATATTGCTGAGAGGGGTGGTGGTGGGAGAGTTTGTGAATGTATCTGCCTGTGTGTGTGGGTTTTCTGTATACGGTGAAGGTAAGTGTATCATTAGGCAGGCGTGTGACTAAGGTGTCTAGGAAGGGTAAACAATTGTTCTTTTCCTTTTCCATAGTGAACTGGATTCTTGGATGTAGACTATTGAGATGACTGAGGAAGGAGTCTTGGCCTCATGGCCCAGACATGTTAGACTCCTTCCTCAGTCATCTCAACAGGATGGTGTCCACATGATAGCCTGTGGACACCACCCACAGGGTATCATGGAAGAAAATCACCATGCTCCACCACAGCAAATTCAAGAAAGAGAGACTTTTCTTAGAAGCAGCAGCAGCTCTCAAAAACCAACCAAATCTCAATAAATACGGTTGCATTAAGCTTCCAAAGATTTGGGAAACACTCATCACCAGAGTTCCCATCTTACATTCCAGGCCACCTACTACTGCCCTTAGAGGGCGCTCTACCTAGATAGGACTTTAGTGTCACCCACGTGGTTGGGCTTAGTATTGTTTGTTATTTGTGTATATGTTACATTAATTGTTTTTGTAATCCCCGTAGATGTCCTAGTGACTAGGACGAAATATAGGAAGTATTAAATTCTATTTTAATTCTTACTGACAGTAATGAGGTGACAGAAGCAGAAGAAACAGTTGAATTACTCAGTGATCATGCATGCTTGTATAATGTATGAAGGTGAAAATAATGTAGTGACTAATGTGAAAAGGATCATAAGAACAGAAGGTGATGAACTAGAGGTTTAGTAAGAAATCTTAAGGTGAACATATCCATGGAGTGGAGAAAATATGCTTAACATCTTTTATTCCCCAAAGGGAGTAGACGAGGTGTTAGCCTTAACTTCTTAAAGACCTGTTAGCAACTAATCTCCAACTTTAGTTGTCACTGATACTGGCCCAAGGCTATCAAGGAATTTTCATAGACATCTGGGGAGGAGAACATGCAGTCAACTACCAACATCTAGTGATTTCTAGCCTTACACTATACATTGTCGGAAATACACCCTCTGTCCAAAAACAAACCGAACTTTTGATAGAAAATAAAACACAGGCCAATTATAATTATTCAAATCATTTATTTCAATCAACATACTCTCCCTCAGCTTCGATACAGCGCTTGGCACAGTCAATTAATTCGTTAAATGAGTTTTTTATATTGGTTTTTGGGATACTGTTGATGGTCGTGGTTACTGCCACTTGAACGTTTTCAACGCTTTCCTTTCATCGGAAAATGAAGTCAGGGAAAGAGAAAGAAGCCACAGGGTGCTAAATTGGTATATTTTCTACCATAGAATGTTTCCAGGAGAAAAAAAAAGCTTGCTTGCTTGTGCCAAACATACCAACTCAGGAACTGGCAGAAAAAAAAGGCCTAGAAAAAGTTCCTCTAGTTGGTGACTAGAATCAAACTCGAATGGACTTTCTTCAAAAGTGTAGTGCTACAGGAGAAAATGCCATTTACATAGGGTTACACAGGCACTATACCCATGGAGTTGGATGATATCAGCCTATGTGTTACAAGTGCAAGAGATATGGCACTGCTTCTAAGCAGGCTGTTTAATTTAAATTCTCAACAGAGCAGCAATGAAAAATAGTATCTTAGAGGTAATGTTTAAGGTACTGAAATGTTTGTTAGGGCAGAATTCAGAAATGGATGTATAGGAATATGACATTCTATGAGGACAACATGGCTATGTGAAGGGCAGGTCTTGTCTTAGCAATCTGCTATCTACAATAGAGACCTGAGTTGGATAAAAGAACAGCTATATAATGGCACTACTAGACTTTGCAAAAGCATTTTACAAGACCACATGGAGCTCTGTTATGCACTGAAGCAAACAGGGATGGACATAACATTAGTGACATGGATAATAGAGTGGGTAAGATAACAGTGCATATTATTAAGGCATGGTTTGGGGCAGCTGCTGTTTAGTTTGTACATGAGTAATACTGGGAATGATATAAGTGAGAATATTCAACTGTTTCTGATTTCTGATAAATTGCAGACAGCAAAACTTACTAAATGTGATGTACAGATTCTGCAGGATGATGTAAACAGATTATTAATCAGGGTAAAGAGCTACTTCAGTAGGTCAAAGTGTAAAGCTCTGTACTTTGGGATGGGAAAAAAAAAGTGATAACAAGCGTAATGCATAGATGGAATTGAACTGGAAGAGAAGGATGAAACTAGAGAAATAGGGAGTGATGGCAAGCAGAACACTGAAGTTCAGAGGACATATTGCAAAAGTAGGCAAAATCTCTCAAAGGATCATCTGGATTTAGAAAACACACTAATAATCATGGAGAAAGAAGTTTTTATCCCACTTTATAAGGCTTTGATACAACCATATGCAGACTACGAACAAATTTAGTTACTCTAGTTTCTTAGGGATGTGATGGAGAGGTTTCTCGGATGAGTGACCAAAATGGTGACTAGCTTGTAGAGTGTTTCCTATAAGGATAGACTGAAGATTTGTGAATTACAAAGTTTACTTAATAGGTGGAAAAGACACATATAAGTTACAAAAGATGTTTTATACAGTAGAAAGAAATTTTCGTATATAGCTGGACAGAGAACAAAAAGTCACTCCTAGAAGTTGTGTAAGAGTGTGATTAGCAAGGGTAAGGATTAGATTATTTTCTCAGAGTATGGTAAATGAGTAGAACAGTCTGCCAGCAGCCATCATCGGTGCTTTACTAATGAGTCACTTTAAGGAGAGATAATATGCACTTGCATCAGTAACTAGCGTTGGCTTCTCACAATATCTGTGGACTCCACAGAAATGCCAGTGTAGTAGTAATAATAATAATAAATAAGGATGAAAACAAGAATATAACTTCCTGTCACATATATACATTGCAGCTCACAAAATCTGATTAGAATTTCTGTATATTTATCACTTCTGCTTCTCCTCCATCTTCAGTGCTTTCCAGATTATAAAGGCCCACACTGCAACAAGTGTCTTTAGATTACAAAGCAAATCCTTAATTTAGCAGAATAAGGTGTTTGGTCTTATGCCTGTTGGGATATACTTTGTCTGTAAACCATGTGTTCTTTTGGCTGCTGGCCTGTCTGCAAGATGGATAAACCTAAGTTTGCAAGAAGAAAACTCTATCATCTACATATGATACCAGCTAACTCACCTTCAGATGAAAAGCATTTATAGAGGGTCTCTGCATGCTAGACAGGATTCAAGTGCAGATCTGTACAACCAAAGGGCATTGTCATTATCAAGTGAGAAACAGAGCCATTATATTTGTAATTTATAAAGAAGAAATATATATATATATATATATATACAATATGATTTTCAGGTTTGCTGGTTTCAATTTAGATGACTAATATTTGCAAACAGATGCACTCAAATGAGAAATCATACATCAACAATCATTGCATAAATAACTTATTTAACTAATACAGAACCCCATAATATTTTAATGTACTTGAGAAGGAAATCAAATCAAACAAATATTATCACTTATTTTTTTTTTTTTAATGAGAATTATATATTAGAAATGAGGTGTTTACATTACAGTTGCCTTTGGTTAGAAAGACCTAAATTTGAATTCAGTCTAGGAAGCAAGGAACCTTGTTAAATGGCTGTTTTGAGGAAACATATGGGATATGTTTCTTTAAAACAGTTACTGGAAGCTGTCCTAACCTCACCTAAACTGAGTCTTCACTATACTACAATCACTAATACATTGTGCATAATTACATGATACACTGGGCTTGTGCAATTTGTTTTGCAGCTTGACAGCTCAAAGTAATTCAGATGGGTGATAATGTTATACGCATTTTTGTTTCAGCTTTTCTCTTCCAATTATTGGGAGAAACGTAATATCTGAAAGCAAATTAATATGCCTTACATCTCATATCATAGCTACACATTGGAAAGTTCAAGAAGCTCCAAAACTATTAGCATATCTACACAAGACACCAAGCACCAAAGCTTGATGCTCATTTAATACTTAGCAGAGATGGAAAAATATAAAAAGCAAAAAGGCAGAAAGATCAATAATTACACACACTTTTGCATCATTAATCACAATCATCTGTACTCAATGTATTAGACTTCAATGTCTGTTGTGATCAAGTAACTTGACTTTATATAAACCAAATTAACACTATGATAAAGCACTTAGAACTATTTGTCAAGATTCTATATCTATGAATTGTGCAATTCATTTTGCAGGACTTGTTATTCTCTCTAGTAAAGTTGCATGACTTGCAAGTGAGAAGCCCAAGTTTCTAAGGAACACACTCGCTAAGTCCATATCTAATGACGTAACACATAGCATTAAAAGGACAAAAGAACAGCTTGACATGAAAAGGATTTTTTATTATTATTCAGGCCTCTATGGAGTCAAACGAATCATTGTGGAAAGTCCTTCTTATGAAACACAAACACTATCATACCACTCATTGAACTCATTGACAGTTCTTGCTCTAACCACTCTCTCAGGCAATGAATTCTATGGTTCAACCACCCTCCACGCAAAGAAACCACTCCTCACCTTCTTGCTCACAGCTTTCCTTTCGTAACTTCCAGGGATGGCCCCTTGGCATTGCTCCTTCCTGCCATTCCACTAAGCAACAGAACTCTCCAATGTCTAACATGTAACTGCCTCTCAGCAGTTTGAAAATCTCGATCATATCACCTCTCCTTCTTCTATTCATCAAACTCTGCACTCCACATTCACTCAGTCGATCCTCATAACTAACACTGTACAGTCCTGAAACCATCTTTGCTATCAACCCCTGTACCCTTTCCACAGTAATTTATCCTATTCAAATGATGGGAACCAAATTTGAGAACAATAGTCGAAGTGTGGTCTGATCAGGGTTCTTATACAATGGAATGATAACTCTTTTATCTCTGCAGGTCAGCTTCCTTCTCAGTATTGCAGCAATCCTCTGAATTACCTTCACCACCTTTGCAATATGCTCCCTTAATTTCAGTTTTCTATCAATCATCACACCTAGATCTGTTGTCTCCCCTACTTCTTCCAGTATAGCTCTTCCAATCGAGTATGCATCCTCCCATCGATAGATCCCAAACTTTAAAACTTTACATTTTGCTGCATTAAACCAACACCCCGATCATTTGACAATCTGTCTAGTTTATTCAAATCCTCTTGCAGGGCTATCACATCTACACTATTACTGATAACCCTTCCCAGCATTACATCATCCACAAACCACTGAATATCCTCTTGCAATCCACTGACAATGTCACTGATATAAAGTTTGAACAATACAGGTCCCAGTATTGAACCCTGTGGAACACCACTTGTAATCTTTTGATTCCTTGATATTGCCCCACCATACACAACTCTCTGATACCTATCAGACAGCCATTCCTGAATCCAGTTGACTAAACTGACATTTAAACCAATGTGCTGCAACTTAAATATCAGCTCATCATGTGGCACCCTGTCAAACACCTTTGCCAAATCCAAAAAAATGGCAGTATATGACTTTCCCTCATCAACTGCTCTTGTCACTTTATTATCAAGGGCAATCATATCACTAAAGCAAGAGCACCGCTTTAACAAATCCACGTTAATTCTCACAGATAACATTACCCTCATCTTCCCAACGCTGTATATAGTCCCTCACTAATTTCTCCAAGACTGTAATGTAATAACTACTGATAATACTCAAACTGGACTATAATAAAACACTTCCAGTCTGCTACCACCCTTGTGCAGCAGCAGCACTATCTAACCTCCATTCCATTCCTTTGGTACCTTTCCCGCAGCCAGAGTTTTATTGAAGAGCCAGGTCAACAGAGCTGTCAGTTCTTTAGCACATTCTCTCAAAACCTCTGGTGAAATACCATCCAGTGCCACAGCTTTATTGATATCCAGAGTACTCAGTATTTGGAACACACTCTCCTCTTGCACTTCTAAACCTCAAACCTCCCCTATAGTATTAAAACCTTCTTCTCCAGGATGAAATAGTCCAATAAAGTGCTCATTGAACAACTCCACTATGTCCTCTGCATCAGTCACTCTATTCCCATTTTTATCCGACAATATCATATTTCCACAATCATTTCTCCTCCTACTGGCCACACAGGTTATAGGTATTAGTGAAACATGGCTGACTGTAGATGATATAACTAGTGGGATTGAATGTGATGGGTATAGTGTGTTCAGGAATGACAGAGAGAATAAAATGGGGGGAGGAGTATTGTTGATGATAGCTGATGAGCTCCAGCCAAGGAGAATAGAAGTTGAATTGCAGGATAGAGAAAAGAGCACATTTGAGGCCATTTGGTGTGAGATTGTGGCTAGCAGAACTAAATATACAATTGGGTGCTGCTATAGACCAGGTGATGGAAAAGATGGTGGTGACAGTATGCACAAGCAAATAGAAGAAATGGGTGGAAGGAGGGTGATTATTATGGGAGATTTCAACTATGGTCGCATTGATTGGAGTGAGGAGAGGACACACGGGAGGAAGGAACTGGATTTTATGCGGTTATTAAGGGATAACTATCTGCGACAGCATGTAATGGAAAATACTAGGGGTCAGAGAGTGCTTGACCTAGTAATTACATCTGAGGATTTGGCTGTAACAAATATGACCACATTGCCACCAATCGGTGAGAGTGATCATAGGGTCTTAACTTGGGAGGTGGCTAAAGGTGTAGAATTTTCAATTAAGACAGGGTACATGTGGAATTATCGGGCGGGAAAGTATGACAAGCTTAGGAGTTTGATTGGTTCAGTGCCATGGCATGTACAACTGCAAGGACTAGAAGTTGATAGTGCATGGGAGGTAGTTAAGAAGTGTTTGCATGAAGCAATGGCTGATTGTATACCTAGAGTCCGAATAATAAATCAAGTAGGGGTTAAATGGATGAATAACACCATTAAGCTTGAGTTGCAAAAAAAGAAACAACTATGGAGGGAATTTAAGGAGAAGGGTGACCGGCAGGCACATGAACGGTATAAAGCGCAGGCCAGAAGGGTGACGAGTGTGGTAAGAAAAGCAAAAAAGGATTACGAAAGAACATTGGCCATGCAGGCTAAAGAGAATCCTAAACAGTTTTTTAGATATGTAGCAAGTAAAAGGAAAAATGTACATGGCAGATTGATTTTAAAGAATGCCGATGGTAGGGAGGTAACTGAATCAGTTGAGATAGTTGAGTTACTGAGTGAGCACTTTGCAAAAGTATATCATCCAGGTGGTGACATTGCAGAAACGAATAAACCAGTAGATTATACGGGAATTGTGGTTAATGAAGTGGAGGTGAGTAGTCTATTGCATAACCTCAATGTCAATACATCTGTGGGATTGGATGGTATACCAGCTCGTGTTGTACGAGAAGCAGCTAAAGAATTGTCAGTACCCTTGACCATTTTGTTTAATTTGAGTCTCGGGTCTGGGTTAGTCCCGAGCGGGTGGAAAGAGGGGAAAATAGTTCCACTGCATAAAGGTGGTTCCAAGACTGCTGTAGTAAATTACCGACCGATTAGCATATCAGGAATCATTGTCAAGGTCTTAGAGAAAATAGTCAAGAGGAAAATACAAGATTGGATAGAAGAAAATGGGATACTGTATCGGGGACAGCATGGTTTTGTGAAGGGTAGGTCATGCCTCAGTAACTTGCTCACGTATTATAACACAGTGACGGCTGAACTGGATAAGGGTAATGGGTTTACGGTGATTCTACTGGACCTTGCCAAGGCCTTTGACAGGATTCCACATGGAATTCTAATCATTAAATTGCAGCATATGGGAATGGACATAGGGTTGGTGAGATGGATAGGAGGTTGGTTGACGGAGAGATATCCGAGAGTGGTTTACTCGGGAGTAGAGTCCACAAGACGGCCTGTGACTAGTGGTGTGCCACAAGGATCTGTTCTTGGACCACTGCTGTTTAATTTGTTCATAAATGATATAGGAAATGATCTGAGAGGAACAGTTCATTTGTTTGCGGATGATGCGAAGTTGGGTAGGGCAATAGTGAATGCAGATGACGTCAAAATTTTGCAGGATGATTTGGATAGATTGGAGGTCTGGGCTAAGGAGAATGGATGTCAGTTTAATGTGGCAAAATGTAAGGTTCTGCATTTTGGGGTGAAAAGATTGGCGGCAGTTTACTGCATTGGTGGAACCCTGCTCCAGGAAATTGATGAGGCACGAGATTTAGGAGTGTTGGTGGATAAGGAATTGAAATTTAGGGGACACATTGCAAAAGTGACCAAAACAGCTCATCAAATCACTTGGTTGCTGAAGAATACGTTGACAAGCAGAGACAAGCAGGTTATTGTTCCTCTCTATCGAGCCTTGATAAGACCCCATCTAGACTACTGTGCTCAGATTTGGTCACCTAGGTTTCTTCTTGATGGGGAGGAGGTGGAGAGGATCCAGAGGCGAGTGACCAAGATGATAGCAGGTCTGTGGAATGAACCGTATGAGAACAGGTTGAGGATTTGTGGGTTGCAAAAATTGGTTGATAGGCGGAGGAGGGGAGATATGATTGAGACATTCAAATTACTGAAGGGTTTCTATAAAATTAATTCAGAAGATATTTTTGAGAACAGGGCTGGTTGTGGGAGGACTAGGGGACATCCATGGAAACTGGGCAAAAGTGTGGTTAGTAAAGGTGTTAGAGCTGGGTTCTTTACTTTTAGAGTAGTGAATGAGTGGAATGCGCTCCCTGAGTCTGTAGTGGATGCTGTGACAGTGAATGAGTTTAAGGCGAGGTATGATAGATACTGTATGAATGTCAGATAGTTGTGATGAATATGATTTGGGGCCTCCCTTGATGAGTCTAATGACTCCCTGGAGTTGCCCGTAATAATAGTAATAATAATAATAATAATAATAGCTAAAAAATTCCCTAAGATTTTCTTTGGAACTTAGTGCCACTCTCTCCTCGTATTTCAGTCTTGCCTTCTTCACCATACTAGTCACTCTCCTGGCTTGTGTCTGATATTCTTCATATATCTTCCCTCCACCTCCTCTCCATATCTTCCATAATCTCTAATCTGCCTAAACATCTCCCACAGTTGACACTGGGGAGTTCTTTCACTTGGTTGAACATTGGGAAGGAGTGATGACAAGAGGCCATCCCTGGAAGTTATGAAAGGAATCTGTGAGCAAGAGGGCAAGGAGTGATTTCTTTGCATAGAGGGCAGTTGAACCATGGAATGCATTGCCTGATGGAGTGGTGAGAGCAAGAACATTCAATGAGTTTAAGGAGTGGTATGATAGACTTTGTGTTTCTTGGGGGGGGGGGACCTCCCCTCGATGATCTTGATAGACTTTGCGTTTCTTAGGAAGGACCTCCCACGATGAGTCTTTTGACTCCATGGAGGCCTGAATAATAATAATAATCTCTTTTTCAACTGCAGTTTCTATTTGATATTGTTTGTCATCCATATTATACTAAATTGTGTCTGCTTTTTTCACTCATGAAATATAGCTCACTATTGCTGCTAACAAATATTCCTTCACAATTTCCCAAGCAAATGATATCCTGGCCTTCCAATTCTGCCCTCCATGGAACTGCCCCTAGTTGATACCTAAGACTATTATAATTACCTGTCTTATAATTCCCCATACGTTCCCTTTTCTTTGATAATCCTGCATGTCTATTCATTTTCCAAGTCAAACCACATGGTCACTCTCTCCAACTGGTGGGAGAGATGTCATCTCACTTATTATCAGCTCTTCCGATGCTATGACCAAATCCAAAACTCTTGAACCTCTTGTTCCCTCTATTACATATTTCCTAAGACATTTGTTGCTCATGAATTCTAAAAATTGCATCCCCTTATTACTACATGCATTTTCCTCTTCCCAGGTTATACTGCTGTAGATAAAATCTTCCACAACAATCATTCTTCTTGCACTCGCCAAGTTCAACTGCCTAAACATCTCCTGCTCCCCACACCCTCTGTGCTCCTTCGTTTGTAGCAACACCCCACTAAATATCCCGTCTTGGCCATTTCTACCTCATACCATATGCTTTCAAAACCATTAGTGTCACTGTCTTCCAAAGCCTCCACTTTTAGAGGACATAAGTCACCACTTATCATAAGCAGTACTCCACCACCACGTTTTCCTTTCCTATCCTGCCGAAAAATACCATACCTTGCTACTTCAATTGCTGTTATTATATCATCCTCCATCAACCATGTCTCAGAGATCCCAATAATCTTTAGCCGGGCTCATAATATCAGCGCCACCAATTCATTTCCTTTATTTCAAAAATTCCTGGCATTAGTATAAAGCATAAAAACGTCACTGTTTCTACACCTATCATTATCCTCTCTCGACCCCCACCAGACTCAGTGTTACCTGATGGCGCCCCCCTTCCCCCAAGCACCCATTTCCACAAGAGGCCACCCCTGCTACCATAAGGATTCATAAGTCATTTTTTAAAAATAGTTCTTGACATTGCAAAAAGGATTCAAATTCAGTTGTTTCTAACTCATGGATAATAGCTGAATTTCTGAGGTTCTTTTCCATTCAAACCTGGATTCAAACTCAGGTCTCTCCAACAAAAAGGGCATCACTGTTAATAGCTGAATTACTGAACTTCTGTTATCATTAGTTAGATATGAGTTAGATAACCACTCGGCCAGCCTGGCTGGTCGAGTGGTTAGCATATCCGCTCTCCAGCCAAAAGGCTGCGGGCATGGATGTTTGTGATTGTAGAAATACTAGTGGTGGTGGGCGGTAGATGGTGTTAGTTTTGTTGCGGTTAGTTGTAGTTGGGGGGATGAGTGGTGGAGACAAAGTTGTAGAGTATGTAACCTCCCTCGATGAGTCCTTGGACTCTCTGGAGGTGTCAAATAATAATAATATATATAATAATCAGTCTGTGGATGTATGGCATGTGTTTGAATGAACTGGAGAAAGTGTTGCTGGATAGAAGTACAGTGTGTGATGCAGGTAAGAGATCAGAAGAAAGAAATGAAGAGAAAAATCAGGAGAGTGGTACTGAAGAGACAGAAGTGATTTGTAGTGGAAACTGCAGTAGTGTGAGAGAGGAAGAGAGAACAGGAATACAAGAGTAAATGGAAAATGGGGGGGGAGCTGGGAGGACAGGGAAATATGGCATAGGGAGAGTGGATGTTGAAATTGACAGTGAACGTGTGTATGAAGGTGGAGTGTATTGCGATGTGGATGGGGAAGTTGAGACTTTGCAGATATATGTGGTAAGTGGTGATAAAAGTAATGGGCAGGTGTGATGGAGAAATCACAACCAACAAGTGGCTTCAATAGGACTGGTTATAGACCTAAAAATGAATTATTGTGTTTGTTGACAAATGCCAGAAGTATCAGAAATAAGGGGGATGAAATGGTTTCAGTAATTGAGTTTATTCACACCAAAATCATTGGAATAAGTGAAACATAGCTGAATGAAGATATCGTCATGAGAGGGAATGAAAATGGAAGGATACAGTATTTTCCGTGAGGATAGAGAGGACAAGAAGGGAGGGAAATTGCTGATGATGATACTAGGGGAATTATGTCCACATAAGGGAGACATGAAAGAGGGGAAATAGTGGCAATGGTTATGAAGCAGTGTTATATAACATGGAGGTTGACAGGAAGAAATATTTGGCCGGATGTTGCAATAGGCCCAAGAATGTAGAGGGTAGTGATGAAGAAATGTATAAAGAACTTGGATTAGTGAACAAAGGAAATGTACTTATTATGGGTGATTTTAATTATGGCAGTATAGACTGGAATGAAGAGATAGCATCTGGCAATAGGGAAAATGAATTTCTTGAGACATAACTATCTCAGATAGTACGTGAAGGAGGACACGCGAGGATTGAGAGTTCTAGATCTGATCATTTCATCAGAGGATGTAATTGTGAGAGGGGGGGGGGTTCACACTTTCCTTCAGTTGGTGAAAGTGATCATGAAGTGATCACTTTCACCAACTGAAGGTTGTGGATATCCATATGCAGACTTCTGTGAGGAAAGAATATATATGGAATTATAAGGCTAGTGATTATAACAAGGTTGGGAGACAGTTTGGAACTATAACACAGAATGAGGAGTTGAGTGGTAAGGAAATAAATGCTGCTTGGGAACTGACAAAGAAATATATGCACAAAAACAGCAACAATGAATGAATGTATTCTGAAGGTCAAAAGGCTGAATAAGGTAGGTGTAAAATGAATGAATGTGAAGTTTAAGCATGAAATCTGGAAAAAGAAGGTACTATGGAGGAAGTACAAGATGCACAATGGTAATAATTAGTTACATGAAGAGTATAAAGAACAAGCCAGGAGAGTGTATCAGTTAGTAAGAAAAACAAAAGTGCAGCATTAGCAGAAATTGGCAAATCAGGTGAATAAAAACCCTAGAGAGTTTCTTTAGATATGTGGCAAGTAGAGTAGAAGGAAGGATGATCATGGTAAGATGATGTTAATGGATGAAAATGGTAGAATGGTAACTGCTGTAGAAAACATTGTAGAGGTATTCAGTGATCAATTTATAGGAATGCTTCAATCTTATCAGGATGGAATCATGAGGAACTTATGTGTTGAGGATATAAGAGAGGATGGCTTAATTTTGAGTGAGCAAGAGGTATTTGAGGAAATAAATAACCTGGATGTCACCACACATCTTAATGTTCAAGTGAATTGGCAGTAGCATTGGCATGCATGTTTAATAAGAGTCTTGCAACACCACATGTTACAAGGGAGTGGAAGGACGGTAAAACTGTTCCACTGCATAAAGGTGGTGATAAGGCTGTAGCTTCAAATTATAGGCCAATCTGTATATCTAGAATTGCAGTGAAAGTACTGGCAAAATTTGTGAGATGATATGAGCAGTATTCTCTGTGGTTATCAGCATGGAAGGTTTGTTAAAGGGATATCATATTTCACTAACTTACTTATGATCTTTAAAAAGGTGACAATTACCATGCACATGGGAGATGCATATAAAGTGGGGTACTTAGATTCTTCAAAAGCTTTTGATAGACTGCCACATGATAAGCTGGTAAATAAATTGAAACAGATCGGATTGGATAACAGATTTCTGAGTTGGTCAGTGAATGGCTGTCAGATAGTTTTCAGAAAGTTGTATATGGGGGTGCAGTATCCAGAAAGAGGAAAGTCACGAGTGGTGTATTGCAGGTGTCAGTTTTGGGACCATTGTTGTTCAATTTGTATGTTAATGATATTGAGAATGGGTTTAAATAGTGATCTGTAGCTGTTTGCAGATGATGCAAAACTGGGGAGAGCAATGCCAAGTTAAGGGGATGTTATGGCCTTACAAGAGGACTTGAATAGATTGCAAGAATGGGCAGGTTTGCATAGTGTAAGGTTCTGAGATTTGTTAAGCAACAATGGGATGCAAAGTATACAACTGGTGAGGAAACTTTAAAGAAAAGTAGAGGAGATGAGAGGTCTAGGAGTGATGGTGGACAAGGACCTGAAATTCAGGGGCCCCATTGAACAAGTTACGAAGATGGCACATCGGATAATGGCAATGATGTGAAGGACCCTGACAAGCAGAAATAGAGAGGTTATGATGCCTTTGTTTAAGGCCTTGATCATGCTGCATATGGATTATTGTGCACAGATTTGGCTGCCAGGTTTTCATGATAACAAGGATATGTTGGAAAGGGTCCAGAGAAGATTCAGAAAAGTGTTCAGTGGTCTTTGGAATATGGAGTACAAGGACAGGTTGAGAGAATGCAAGTTGCAAAGCCTTGTGAATAGGAGGAAAAGGGTGGGAATATGATAGAGATATATAAGCTAGTCAGGGGTTGTTATAAGTTTGACATGGAAATGATTTTTCAAAGAATGGGAGAGGGGGATAGAAGAAGAGGCTATCACTGGAAACTGTATAAAGAGGGTGTGAGCAGAGGAGTGAGGAGCAGGTTCTTTGCATGGTGAGTGGAATGCATTGCCTGAGTGTGTTGTGAATGTAGACACATTGAATCGGTTTAAGGCACGGTTGGATGAGCATTGTTTGCAATAGTGTGCTCTCCCCATTATTCCATGGAGGTCAGATGCTAATAATAATAATAATACTACTTAGAACGAGTACTGTTCTTATATCAGAATGTTAAAAGTTTTGAAAAGGTAGAAGCTAATATTTTTATACCTTTTTTTCTCCATTTCTTTTTTATTGATCTAATCTTGCAGGAGCAGATTAAAGAGTCTGTGAAACTACCACTGAAATTATATATAATATTTCACTTTTTTATAAAAAATAAATACTTTTTTTAAATAAACTTTTCTGTATGAAACATACCATTGCATATTCATTCACATGTTGTAGTGTAACATCTATTGGTCCACTGATGCATCGTTCCAGTACAGTTGATTCTGCTCCTTTGCAGAAGAAATATATAGAGCCTAATAATAAAAATGCATAATTTAGTAAAGGCAAGAAAGAAAACTTTATGCAAGAAAACGAGAACAGCAAAATAAAAGAAAAGTACAATACAATATACTAAATAATTGCTATAATGAAAACAGTTCTTCAAAGATGGTCATTCTTAGGATATGTTTCTTCAACATATGGTGAAAGATTATTTTCCAGTTTGGTGACTTAAACGTCAAAGTTCGATAAATGGGAAGAGACCTCCAAATATTATTTTAAGGAATATGGAGAAATGATCAGGGCCTCAGCCCTAATGCCCAATCCTCACCTTCCTGTGATGAACAGAGTTTTACGGTATCAACATGGATACAGAATGAATGACAATGGGTAAGCTATTTGGAATTTAGCCAATCAAACTGCATTCTATATTGGCTTAAACCAAAATACAAATGATGGTACACCAAGATGAAATGTTATGTTGGATGGAAAAGCACAAAGGCAATGGTGGTTTTGTCAGAGAACCAAGTTATATGAACAGTGAAAAGTCAGCTACTAGAAAAAAAATTGAAATCAACAGAATTCAAGAAATACACCATCAAGTATCATCATAAAAGAAGCTGAGATGACAGAAGAATTAGAGAAGCACCAGTTCAAAGTAATTGGAGTTACTGAAGCAAAGAAGAAAAAACAGGAGTGATTAAAGTGATTACTCTCAACAACTACAAGATATATTCAGACAATAATGAGGAAAGGAAGGCACTGTTATGATATTCAACAATAAACCCAGAAGTTAATCTTCTTGAATAGCAGGCAGTTTCAAGTAAGCTGAGGTGACCGAACATTAAAATGGGAAATTTGACAGTGAGACTCATTTGTGCCTAGTATCCTACAGAAGGTATAATGAAGGAAGAAATGGAGAAGTTTTTCAGTTATTAAAAAAGGCAGGCAACTGAGAAAGAAAGAGGAAAAGTGTGTCCACGTTGGAGATCTAAACAGCAGAGTAGGAAATGAATATCAAACAAGAGGAAAAATTTGGAGAAATTTTGAAGAAAAGGGCAAAGACAATAATAATGGTAAGCACCTCTAGATGTCTGTTCTAGACATGGACTAATCACTAACACCGTGTTGCAATATAAAGATGTGCACAAATTTCTATAGAGAGAAGACAAAAGAAATAAAAAAAGTTTCAGTGACAAAGCAGTGTTGATAGCAATATCATAATATCATAAGACATGACACAAGAGTATACAACAGATTAGAAATAGGATGTGATCACCATTTACATGAACTGTAAAACTCTAATATACAAACATTATTCAAGAAAAGATGAAAAACTTGAAAATGAGAATGAAATTGGTAGACTCTGAATCAATCTGGGAGGAAAGTGGTAAACTTGTCTTCAAGAATAGAAAAATCAGCACTCCATGCTGTCCTCAAAAATGAAACAAGCAGTCATGAAAAAGTAAAAAGCATACCAAAATATCCTAGCAAGTCAGGATGTGCCTCTGAAAGAATAAAAAAAAAATTAAGTGAAGACATGCATAAAACTAGCAAAACATGCATAAAATCCAGGAAAGTGGCAAAATATTCTGGAGACTACCGAAAAGCTCAGAAACAGAAGAAAAAGTTAAAAGGAATCAGAGATAAGATGATATGAAAAATCCAAGAAAAAGATGTTTTAAAAGTCTTGAATAGCTACTTTGAAAGAACTCCTAAATGCAATAAGGAGTGGTATAGTGGAAGAAAATATTAGAGAGGCATGAAATAGGGAGTACACATCAATGTGTGATCTAAAAAAAAAAAGCCAAAAGACATTTGAAATGTTGAAAAGGAGGAGGAGTAAACAATATACACGATGATAATGATCAGCCTATATTTTCATCTATTACAGAGTGAATGCTTCTCCCACTATGTGAGAATTTGGTCTACTTCTCTCATGGTGACCCAGTCCATCTTGGGAGGGTGTATACATATTTGTATGAATGAACATATGAAGGCAAAAGGCAATCACAAACAATCATGCCCTAGGCAGGATTCAAACCCACAGCCTCTTGGCTGGAGAGCAGATATGCTAACCACTCAGCCAACTAGGCAGGCACACAATATACATAGAAAAGTTTAAATATAAAGTATAAAAGATTTAGATCAGCTGTGCAGCATAACTCAGAAAGCTAGGCCATAAGGTCAAATTCCTGATGGCTGGGATAGCTCTTGTATATACAAAGAAAAAGGTAAAAAACTGAATGTGAGAATTTCAGAGAAATTTAACTACAGAGTATTATTATTAACATCTGACCTCCAGGCACTCAAAGGACTCATCTTGGGAGATCTATACTCTCTCTCTCTCTCTCTTGTAAAAAGATCATTGTGCAGTGGCTTAAAATCCATTCATAGTTTCTGCACCACACTTTCAGGCTAAGCATTCAACTCACCAATCTCTCTCCATGCAAAGAACCTGCTTCCACTTCTCTGCCCTTCTTTTACAGCCTTCATGGATGGCCTCTAGTTCTACTCTCAACTCTCTTTACTCTATGAAATATCTTCTTCACATTAATTTAGTAACAACCCTCACCAACTTATATGTCTCAATCATATCTCCTCCTCCTATTCACAAGACTCTGTCAGTTGCATTTCCTCAATCTCTCCTTGTATCTGACATCTCATAGACTTGATACTGACTTAGTAAATCTTTTCTGGATATTCTCAATACGTCCTAATCCCCTGAAAACCAGGTGACCACATCTGTGCACAGTATTCCATATGTGTCCTGGTAAAAAAGCCTTATAAAAGGTAACCATAACCTCTTTGTTTCCCCATGTCAATGTCCTCCACCTTATTATTGCCATAATCTAATGGGATATTCTTACAGTTGTAGTGTGACCCCAAAACTTCAAGTCTCTGTCTACCATTCTACTAGATCTCTAATCTCCTCCACCTCCTTCAAAATTTCTCCATCAATTGTATACTCTGCATCCCAACCTTGCCTACCAAATTTCAAGACCTTGAAGTTTGCAACATTAAACTGACAACTCCACTTTAATAATAGATATATATGCTCATTAAGTCTATTCAGATCCTCGTACAAGGCCACAACATCTGCCCTACTTCCCATAGCACTCTTCCCAACTTTGCATCATCAGCAAACAGCTTCACATCTCCAGTTAAGCTGGTTCCAATGTTATTAATATACAAGATAAACAATAATGGTCTCAAAAGATCCCTGTGATATCTTTTGGGATACCACTTTTCCATACATAACCTGCTGATACCTGTACCTACCTGACAGCCAATCAGCTATCCAACTCATTAGCCTGTTATCTAATCCTATCTGTTTCAGTTTAGCTAATAGTTTGTCAGGTGGCAGTCTATCAAATGCCTTTGAAAAATTCAAGTACACTACCATATTTGCATCTCCTTTATCAAGTGAATTTGTCATTTTCTTGTAATATGTAATCAGATTGCTAAAGCATAACCTCTTCCTAACAAATCCATGCTGACCATGATAAAGAACATCGTTAGTATAATAGCAGTGTTCTTTATCAATATAGAATATGTAACACCCAGTACTGGCTGGCAGAAACACACAAAATTATGCTGCCATTCGTACACATCAAACTTGGTCTGGTAAAAAAAACTTTGTAAAAGCCATTGACCGGACTGGATCAGCTTTCAAGTAACTGGTTGATAAATTCCTTTGACTCAGCATAATAAAAATTAAAGAGGGAGTTTTTGTGGGTCTTCAGATCCGAGAGCTCTTCATTGACAAGATGGTCGACAACCTGCTACAAGGTGATGAGAAAAAGCTTGGGATGCATTTCATTTGGCGTCAATCAACTAACTTCCTCAGAAATATCAGGGCAGAAAACTACAAGGAACTGGCTGAGGACTTGTCTCTGTATAACAAACTTGGCTGCAATATGTCCTTAAAAATACACTTTCTCCATTCCCACTTGGATTTCTTCCCTGATGACTGTGATGGTTAGTGAGGAGCATGGTGAATATTTCCATCAGGAAATTGCAATGATGGAGAAATGATACCAAGGAAAGTGGTCCACTTCCATGTTGGCTGACTACTGTTGGACGTTCACTAGAGATAATCCTGAGCAGTTATACAAGCGAAGTCAGATGTAGAAGTGGACATTTACCAGTATATATGATAAGTACATATTCATCATAGTTTATTCCCAATATGATACAATGTGAAAAGGAAAAAGAGATTACATTAAAAATTAAAGAGTGCAAATTATGGTCTTTCAAGTCTCTCTATCTTGAGCTAACTGGTAGATGTCAAATGGAATTTTACAGTTCAGCCTATTGATAGCTTCATACATGTATTGCCAAAATTGTTTGCGTGGTCTTCCTCTATGCGATTACCATCTTCTGGTTTGTATAGAATGAGAGATTGTGCTTTTTTTTAATTTAGTGCTTTCTCTGTTGAAGAATAAAATGGGAGCACTATTTCGTTATTTAGATCCACTGCACTCTCCTGCATTTCCATCGGCACACATTCTAATTTCCACATTAATATTTTACACTCTACCATCTAACTGGTACTCACTCCTAAAATACTTACTACACATTCGCTCACCAGTTTTGTTTCCATAAATCCTTCAGCTTTTGCGATGAATAGATCTCTCTCTCTCTCTCTCACACACACACACTGCACTGAGCAAAATCATGTAAATTCAATTCACACAACAATGTCTTTGCTGTCATTGTTCATATGGTGCAGTGGTGCCATACCAGCAAAATCAAATAAACTTGATTTTGTTGGTATGTTGGTAATTTTTGTTGGTTAGATATCCCACCTAATCCAACAGCTGTATTTATATTGAAATTCTGTAATATCCCAAAAACCTCCAATTCATCAACTTCTATTCCTTATCAGTCTATGTCACATATCTCACAGCAGTAACCTCATATGGATGAGATACCTCTGCAAAGTGATCACTCAGTAACTGAACTATTTTATCTGCTTCTGCAACTTCATCACATCAGCACTCTTTAAGATTATTCTTCTACAGTCATTCTTCTTCTTACTTGCCATATTTCGAAAGAACTCTTTGAGATTTCCCTTGGCCTGATTTTGCCTTACTTACCATACTGGTCACCCTTCTTGTCTGACCCTTGAACTGTACATGAATTTTCTGATTACCTTTCTTCTTATATAACCTTTATAGCATTTTCTTTTTTGAAGTTCATGCTTAATGATATTGTTCATCCATCAAACTCCTACCTGATTAACCCTCCTTACCTTAGGTAAGAAGGGTTAATCTAGGGATCCCAGACGTCCAAAAAATATGGGATGATCCCGTATTTTACAAAATTCATTCTTCAGAAAAGTATTGCAAGAGTGAGCAAGACTGATTGATTAATAAGAATATTGTCAAGTGAGAAGAGCATTACTGTATTAACAATCTATTTTGTATCTATAATAGTAAGTAAAGAACCATTTGAAGGCAACTTAAAGTGGCTTAATGAAAATATGCAGCCTAACAATTGGATTTACAATTTGTTTACATATACTTAGTAAAGTGTGTGCATAGTAAACCTTACCACACACACACACTTGGAAAGTTAGAATCATTTTGTAAGACTGGCATATATGATGGATGTGTATACTAAACTTTCACCCTCAGTCATAAGTGTACCATATTTTTTTCCAATGTATCTAGGATCCCTAGGTTAATCAGGTAGGAGTTAATATTGCTAATATTGCTTCCTCTAGAAGCCCGTCCCATATTTTTTTCCAATGTATCTGGGATCCCTAGGTTAATCAGGTAGGAGTTAATATTGCTAATATTGCTTCCTCTAGAAGCCCCTTAACTATCTTCCATATGCTACTAACATCCTTTCCTTGCAGGGTTTTATGCCATGGCACAGCTTCGAGCTTCCTCTAGGTCCAATACTATTGCACCTCAAGTCCCCTCCATCACATGCTGCCTCAAGTAATTATCTCTCAATAGGTGTATAAATTTCTGCTAATTCCTTCTAGTCTATATTTCTATAATTGAAGTCATCCATAATAATCATTTGACCTGCACTCATTGCACTAATTTGCTGATGCATGTCTTCCAGATCATCCCTGGCTTATAGCAGCACCAACCATATATTTTATATTACTCGCCTTAATCTCAGACCAGATCACTTCAAATGAACAGCTGTCCTCATGCCTATCTCCTATTCTTTTTGTTTGAAATTCATATGCTATCATTAGCAGTATTCCCCCCCCCCCACCCTAACCTATCTTCTCTTCTTCCCTAAAAATACTAAATCGTTCACATTCTATTCCTGCAACTACAACTACAAGGAGGTGTTGGAAGTTTTTCCACTTTGTCATACTATAAATTAAAGATGCCAAGAAATTATATTCTTGGTTTAATCCTTTATCCAAGTATAAGCAACAAAGTTTGTATCTGAAGTATTTTCAGGACAAGGCAACTTGTGTATACAAGCTAATGACTTCACATCACTACTTGCATTATACATTGCATTGCATTATTGGATGCTAAGGCAAGTGATGTGAAGTCATTAGCTTCTATATACGAGTTGCCCTGTCCTGAAAATACTTCAGGTGCAAACTTGTTTGCTTACATTTAGATAAAGGATGAAACCAAGAATATAATTTCTTGGCATCTTTAATTTATACAAGGAGATGGTCGAAAAGAATCAGTGACCGAGATGGTGACATGGATGTGGAATACTCCCTACAAGGATAGGCTGAAGGTTTGTGGGTTACAAAGTTTAGTTGATAGGCAGAAAAAAAAAGGGGGATATGATAGAAACTTTTAGGATATTAAAGGGGTTTTATAAAATTGATGCAAGCAATATTTTTCAATATATGACAAATAGAGAACTAGGGGCATGTTTTTTACATGGAGAGTGGTGAATAGGTGGAATGGATTGCCAGAATCGGACGTGAGTTCCCTGACGGTGAATGAATATGTGTGTATGATGGATGATTTGGGTCTCTCGTGATGAGTCTCCGAAACCATGAAGATGCTGCAAATAATAATAATAATAACAATTAATAAATAAATAATAGAAGAGGAGAGAATGGAAATGGTAGGAGAGATGGAATGAGAGAGTGATATGGAAGTGATAGACGTGGAGAAAATGGAAACAGTAGGAGAGAGGGAATGAGAGAGATGTATGGGAGTGCTAGAAGAGGAGAGAATGGAAACAGTAGAAGAGAGAGGTATGGGAATGTAAGAAGAGGAGAGAATGGAAACAATAGGAGCGAGGGAATGGTAAGAGGTATAATGTATGGCGACTCAATGATCCGTGGTGTTCAAGATAGGATGCGCGAGGAGTGTTTGCCAGGAGGAACAATAGAAAGGGTGGCTATGGCAATTAAGAGAGGTGAAAGGGTGGATGAGATGATTGTGATGGTAGGAACGAATGACTTGAGTGGTAATGTAAGTCGGGCAGCAAGAGATATGAGATTTTTGCTTGAGACTGTACGGAAGAAGACAGAGAGAGGTAAAATAGTGTGCATGTTGCCTAGGTATGATAATGATGAGCTGAGCAGAAGAGCGGTGATATTGAATGGCATAATAACGAGAATGTGTGACAAGAGAGGACTGGTATATGTGGATGCTTGGAGTGTGTTTGAGGAAAGAGAGGAGTTGTATGCGAGAGACCATTTACATTTGAATGAAGAAGGACGTAAGCATCTGGAGAAATTGCTGTTCTGAATGAGTCAGTGTGTCCCAGGGAGGATGATAGCAGGGATGGCCTCTTGTGGGAATGGATACATGGGAGAAGAGAGACAATGTCAGGTAACACTGAGCCCAGTGGAGTCTAGAAGGGATAATGCTGGGTATAGAAACAATGGCATTTATATGCTTTATACTAATGCCAGGAGTATCCGGAATAAGGGAGAGGAATTGGTCGCGCAGATAGCATCAGCCTGGCCAAAAATTATTGCGATCACTGAGACGTGGTTGACAGAAGGGGATATAACAACAGGAATAGAAGTCGCTGGGTATAGCATTTTTCGTCAGGATAGGAGGTGAAAGCGTGGTGGTGGGGTGCTGCTTATGATAAGTGATGACCTATGTCCTCTAAGAGTGGAGAATTTGGAAGGAAGTGAGACAAATGATTTTGAGAGCGTATGGTGTGAGGTAGAGGTAGGCAAGACAGGATATTTAGTGGAGTGTTGCTACAGACCCAGGAGCACAGAGGATGGGGACCAGGAGATGTTTAGACAGCTAAGTTTGGCAAGTGCAAGAAGAATGATTGTTAAGGGAGATTTTAACTTCAGTAGTATAAATTGGAGAGAGGAATATGCATGTAGCAATAGGGGAATGGAATTTCTAGAATTCTTGAGGGACAAATGTCTTAGGCAACATGTAACAGAGGGAACAAGAGGTTCAAAAGTTTTGGATTTGGTTATAGCATCAGAAGAGTTGATAATAACTGAGTTGATGTCTCTCCCACCAGTTGGAGAGAGTGACCATATGGTGTTGACTTGGAAAATGAATAGACATGGAGGTGTATCAAACAGACGGGAACTTATCTGGAATTATAAGGCAGGTGATTATAATAGTCTTAGACGTCAACTTTGGGAAGTTTCATGGAGGGAGGAATTGGAAGGCCGGGATATCACCAATGCGTGAGAAATTGTGAAAGAATATTTGTTATCAGCAATGGTAAGTTGTATACCACGAGTGAAGAAGAGGACGCAATTTGGAGTAAAGTGGATGACAAACAATATTAAACAGGAATTGCATGCGAAAAAGAGCCTATGGACAGGTGAAGAGATGCATGAGGAATATAAGACACAGGCCAGAAGAGTGACTAGTGTGGTAAGGAAAGCGAAACTGGAATATGAGAGGAGATTGGCCCTAAGATCCAAAGAAAATCCTAGGGAATTTTTTAGCTATGTGGCCAGTAGGAGGAGAAATGACTGTGGAAGAATGATATTGTGGGATAAAAATGGGAATAGAGTGACTGATGCAGAGGGCATAGTGGAATTGTTCAATGAGCACTTTATTGGAGTATTTCATCCTAGAGGAGTCAGTTTTAATGCTAGAGGGATAGGACTGGTTCGAGGTCTGGAGGTACAGGAGGAGAGTGTGTTTCAGATACTGAGTACTCTGGATGTCAGTAAAGCTGTGACACTGGATGGTATTTCACCACGAGTTTTGAGAGAATGTGCTAGGGAATTGACAGTACCTTTAAAGTGGCTTTTCAATGAAAGTCTGGCTTTGGCAAAGGTGCCCAGGGAATGGAAGGAAGGTAAGATAGTGCCATTGCATAAGGGTGGTAACAGACTGGAAGTGCCTAATTATAGGCCAGTCTGTGTGTCATCAGTAGTTGTTAAGATCTTGGAGAAAGTAGTGAGGGACTGTATACAGCATTGGGCAGAGGAGGGAAATGTTATCTGTGAGAATCAACATGGATTTGTGAAAGGATGCTCTTGTTTTAGCAATATGCTAGCCTTTTATAATAAAGTTACAAGAACATTAGATGAGGGAAAGGCATATACCAAGTCCAATTTTCTTAGACTTGGCGAAGGCATTTGACAGGGTGCCACATGATAAGCTGATATTTAAGTTGCAGCACATGGGTCTGGCTGTCAGATTGGTCAACTGGATTCAGGATTGGCTGTCTGATAGGTATCAGAGAGTTGTGTATGGTGTAGCAGTTTCCAGGAGGCAGAGGGTTACAAGTGGGGTCTCACAGGGCTCAGTACTAGGACCTATATTGTTTAACCTTTATATCAATGACATAGCCAGTGGATTGCAGGGGGATATTCAGTTGTTTGCGGATGATGCGAAGCTGGGAAGGATTATTAGTAATAGTGCAGATGTGGTAGCCCTGCAAGAGGATTTAAATAAGGTAGATAAATGGGCAAATGAATGGGGGTATCAGTTTAATGCAGCAAAATGTAAGGTCTTGAGGTTTGGGAAACATCGATGGGATGCTGCATACTCTATGGGAGGAGTTATACTGGAGGAAGTAGGGGAGACAAGAGATCTGGGGTTGATGATTGATAGAAACCTGAAGTTTACGGGACATATTGCAAAGGTGGTGAAGGTAACACAGAGGATTGCTGCTATTATGAGAAGGACACTGACCTGCAGAGATAAGAGGGTTATCATTCCGTTGTATAAGTCTCTGATCAGACCACGCTTGGACTATTGTTCTCAGATTTGGTTCCCAGGATTTGAAGGGGATAAATTAACTGTGGAAAGGATACAAAGACGGATGACAAAGATGGTTTCAGGACTGTACAAGGATAGTTATGAGGATTGGCTGAGAGAATGTGGACTGCAGAGTTTGGCAGATAGAAGAAGGAGAGGTGATATGATTGAGACTTTTAAACTGTTGAGAGGTGGTTACAGGGTTGACAATGGGGAGTTCTTTCACTTGGTTGGTCAGCGGGAAGGAGTGATGACAAGAGGCCATCCCTGGAAGTTACGAAAGGAAACTGTGAGCAAGAGGGTAAGGAGTGGTTTCTTTGTGTGGAGGGTGGTTGAGCCGTGGAATGCATTGCCTGATGCAGTGGTGGGAGCGAGAACGGTTAGTGAGTTTAAAGAGTGGTATGATAGACTTTGTGTTTCTCAGGGGGGGACCTCCGCTCGATGAGGCTTGACAGACTTTATGTCTTAGAAAGGACCTCCCTCGATGAGTCTTTTGACTCCTTGGAGGCCTGAATAATAATAATAATAATAATAATAATAATAATAATAATTGTCAGCATTCAGGAATGTGTGAGCAGAGCTAACAGCACAAGGTATAAAGCTAACTGGAATTTAATGTTAGGAAAAAGAGATGAAAACAAAGTACTAGGTGATTGATACTGTAAACTGCTTTAGAAGAGACCAAAATATAGTAAATAATGACTAACATAAGAACAACTTATGTGAGATTTCATTCACAATAGAATTTTTGTCCTAGTGTTTAATGCATCTTCAGCATGACTTTCAAATCAAGCAACTAGAAGAAAAATAACAGACAAACCTACAATCAAAATATGTGAGCTACTTATGCATGATACAGAGTGGCATGATCAAAAATTTAATTGGGTCCTAACAGCACAAATTTAAACAAGAGATAAAGTAATAATTAATTAATTTAAAAAAAGTACTGACTAGAGAATGTGTGGAGAACTATTTCCAATTACAGGGATAATTTCAGGCCATAATTTCTGTTCAGATGAAACAGCAAAGCAGTTGTTGGAAGTTTTACCATTTGGTTATACTATAAATTAAAGATAGCAAGAAATTATATACTTGGTTTATATAAACCAAGTAAAAAATTTCTTAGTATCTTTAATCCAGAGTATTTTAATAATAAGGTGTGACACCTTTTGGGTACTCATATAAGAAATTATGACTTTGGCATTACTTCAACTTTACTATCACTTCTGGGTCTGGCTCCCACTGATGAGACCTTAATAAAGATCCAAACCAATCAGGGTAGTGGCCCTTCCCATAATGCATAGCTTTATACATGTCCATAAGAATACGTGCTTTGCATTATGGGACACTAAGGCAAGTGATGTGAAGCCATTAGCTTCTATATACGAGTTGTCCCAGTCTTGATTATATTTTACAGAATGGCATAGAGAGAGTGAATGTTGAAAGCGGCAATAAATGTGTGTATGAAGATGGAGTATATTGCAATGTGGGTGGAGAAGTGGAGACTGAGCAGGTATATATAAGGTAATTTGGTAGGTGTAGTGGGGAAATTACAACCAACATATGGCTTGGATAGGACTGGCTATAGATCTAAAAATGAAATGTGTTTGTGTACAAATGCCAGAAGTATCAGAAATAAAGGGGATGAAATGGTTTCAGTGATTGAGTTTATTTGCCCCAAAACATTGGAATAAGTGAAACATGGCTAAATGAAGATGATATCGTAACCAGAATAGAAATCGAATGGTACAGTATTTTTCATGAGGATAGAAAGGGCAGGAAGGGAGGGGGGGTGCTGCTGCTAATAGCAGTGGGGCGGGGAATTAAGTCCACATAAGGGAGACATGAAAGGGAGAAATAGTGGCAATGGTTATGAGGCAGTGGTGAAACGTGGAAGTTGAGAGGAAGACACACTTGGATATTGCTATAGGCCTGGGAATGTGGAAGGTAGTAATGAAGAAATGTATAAACAACTTGAATTGGTGAACAAAGGAAGGGTAATTATTATGGGTGATTTTAATTATGGTGGTATAGATTGGAATGAAGAGATAGCATTTGGGAATAAGGAAAATTAATTTCTCGAGTTCTTGAGAGATAACTATCTCAGGCAGCACGTAAAGAAAGGCACACAAGGATCAAGAGTTCTAGATCTAATCATTTCATCACAGGATGTAATTGATAGAGTGGTTTCACAATTTGGAGTAAAGTGGATGACAAACAATATTAAACAGGAACTGCATGCGAAAAAAGAGGCTGTGGAAGAGATATAAGGAGACAGGAGAAGAGAAGATGCAAGAGTATAAGACACAGGCCAGAAGAGTGACTAGTATGGTAAGGAAGACGAAACTGGAATATGAGAGGAGATGAGCCCTAAGATCCAAAGAAAATCCTGGGGAATTTTTTAGATATATGGCCAGTAGGAATGAGAAATGACAGTGGAAGAATGATATTGTGGGATAAAAATGGGAATAAAGCGACTGATGCAGAGGCCATAGTAGAATTGTTCAATGACCACTTTATTGGAGTATTTCATCCTGGAGGAGTCAGTTTTAATACTAGAGGGATAGGGCAGGTTCAAGGTTTAGAGGTACAGGAGGAGAGTGTGTTTCAAATACTGAGTACTCTGGATGTCAGTAAAGCTGTGGGACTGGATGGTATTTCACCACGAGTTTTGAGAGAATGTGCTAGGGAACTGACAGTGCCTTTGACCTAGCTTCTCAATGAAAGTCTGGCTACTGGAAAGGTGCCTATGGAATGGAAGGTCCCCAAGATTTGAAGGGAATAAATTAACTGTGGAAAGGGTACAAAGGCGGATAACAAAGACGGTTTCAGGACTGTACAATGATAGTTATGAGGATCGACTGAGGGAATGTGGACTGCAGAATTTGGTGGATAGAAGAAGGAGAGGTGATATGATTGAGACTTTTAAACTGTTGAGAGGTGGTTACAGGGGTAACACTGGGAGTTCTTTTGCTTGGTTGAAGCAAAAGAGTGATGCATCAGTGGGAAGGAGTGATGACAAGAGGCCATCCCTGGAAGTTATGAAAGGAAACTGTGAGCAAGAGGGTGAGGAGTGGTTTCTTTGCATGGAGGGTGGTTGAACCATGGAATGCATTGCCTGATGGAGTGGTGAGAGCGAGAACGGTCAATGAGTTCAAGGAGTGGTATGATAGACATTGTGTTTCTTAGGGGGGGATCCCCCTTGATGAGTATTGATAGACTTTGTGTTTCTTAGGAAGGACCTCCCATAATGAGTCTTTTGACTCCATGGAGGCCTGAATAATAATAATGATAATAATTTTCCTAAAGTTGGTGAAAGTGATCATCAAGTAATCAAGTGTTGTGGCTAGTCATATGCAGACTTTTGCGAGGAAAGGATATATGTGGAACTGGTGATTATGACAAGCTTAGAAGACAACTTCAAGCTATAACATAGAATGAGGAGTTGAGCGGTAAGGAAATAAATGCTGCACGGGAACTTACAAAGAAATACATAACAGCATCAATGTACGAATGTATCCCAAAGGCCAAAAGGCTGAATAAGGTAGGTATAAAATGGATGAATGTGGAGTTTAAGCATGAAATCTGGAAAAGAAAGTATTTTGGAGGAAGTACCAGATGAATAATGGTAATCAGTCACATGAAGAATATAAAGAACAAGCCAGGAGTGTGACTCAGTAAGGAAAACAAAAGTAGAGCATGAGCAGAAATTGGCAAATCAGGCTAAGAAAAACCATAGAGTTTTTTTTAGATATGTGCAAGTAGAAGGAAGAATGATCATGGAAAGATGAAGTTAAGGGATGAAAGTGATAGAATGGTAACTGCTGCAGAAGACATTGTTGAGGTATTCAGTGATCAATTTATAAGGGTGTTTCAACCTGATCAGGGTGGAATCATGAGGAACTTAAGTGTAGAGGATAGCTTAATTGTGAGTGAGAAGGAGGTATTTGAGGAAATAAATAACCTTGATGTTAATAAGGCGATAGGATTTGATGACATATCACCACTCATCTTAAGGGAATGTTCTAGGGAACTGGCAGTAACATTGACATGCCTGTTTAATAAACATCTAGCAACAGCACAGGTTCCAAGAGAGTAGAAGGAAGGTAAAATTGTTCTACTGCATAAAGGTGGTGTCGAGGGTTGTAGCTTCAAATTATAGGAAAATTTGTATATCTAGAGTTGTCCTCGGCTGGTAAGGAGGTTAAGACCTCCCTACCGGCTGAGGTGGATGAAATAGTGAGACCAAATTGCACTTCTTATCCGATTCAATGGGTGTTACAGAATCGTATATATTTTTAACATGACCTTCCTTTAGTACTCTATATTTACAGTTTGCAAAGGCCTTTGATAAGGATAAGCTGCTATATGAAAAGCTAGTAATTAAACTGGAACAGATGTGAATTGATAGCAGGCCAGTGACTAGATTGAATTGGAGACTAGCTGTCTGACAGGTATCATAAAGTTATGTATTGGGCAGTGATACCTCAGAGGAGAAAAGTGACTAGCAGTGTATCCCAAAGTTTTGTTGTGGTCCATTGCTGTTTAACTTGCATGTTAATGATATTGATATGCTTTGGGTTTGTACCTTTCTTTTAGGTTTAGACAGTGATCCAAATACATTTTGAAAAGTTATGGAGACAACTACCATGTTTGAATAAAACTTTAGTTTAATATAAACCAAAATCCATATTTGACATTTCGACCTTTATATCAAGGTCATCTTCTGGAGCATATATACCATATACAGAGAAACAAGCTGCACTACAATCTACATGGTTTGTTAAATTTACAGTAACTTTAACAAACCGTGTAGATTGTAGTGCAGCTTGTTTATATATGCTCCAGAAGATGACCTTGATATAAAGGTCGAAACGTCAAATATGGATTTTGGTTTATATTAAACTAAAGTTTTACTCAAACACAGTAGTTGTCTCTATAATTTTCCAAAATGTACTTTGGGTTTGTACCTTTTGAGTATATCTGGGAAGGGAAAAGAGAAAGTTCTAGAACAAGGCCAAATAGATTGCATATCAAATTTAAGAAAAGGCTAGGAGGTAACTTATTATGTCTATACACAAATGCCAGGAGCATCAGAAACAAAGCATTTGAGTTTGTTGCTTTATTGAATAAAATGTGGCCTAAGATTGTTGTCATTATTGAAACCTGGCTAACAGAATTAGATATAGTAAGTGGATTCAGTGTAATGGGTATACTATTTTTAGGAATGACAGAAGAGATAGGAGAGGAGTACTACTAATGATATCAGATGACTTAAGGCCATTTAGGGTAGAAACACAAGAAAGCAATGATGGTAACAATGTCCCATGTAGCAGTGTGTTTGAGTCTATCTGGTGTGAAGTGGAGGTTAACAGAATGAAATATATGGTAGGATGTTGGTACAGTTGCAGGGGGCAGAGAAATGCATCGCCAGTTTAGCTTTATGGGTAGTAAACAAGTGATTATTATGGTGACTTTAATTTTCCAAACATGGATTGGGTAGAAGAGAAATCTCATAATAAGAAAAAGGAGGAATTCATTGAATTGTTGTGAGACAACTTTCTCAAGCAGCATGTGAAAGAAAAAACTTGAGGTCAAAGAGTGTTGGATTTGCTCATTGCATCAGGAGGGGGTCTGTGTCAGGAACATCGCTATTTTACTACTAGTTGGTGACAGTGATCATGCTGTGCTTTCTTGGGAAGTTATCGTATTGTATTGATGCTCCGATTAGAACAAGTTACATGCTGAACTACAAAGCTGGAAATCAATCTGTGGTTCCATGATATCAGTTAGTGAATGGGAAAAATGTCAGCAATGCATGGGAATCTTTGAAAAAGTGCTTAATTGAAGCTGTATCTGAATGTATCCCTAGTGTTTGAAGAATATATAGGTTGGGAGTGAAATGGATGTGCAACCTTATTAAGCAAGATCTCCACAAGAAGATGATGATATGGAAGGAATATTGTGAGAATAAGAGTGAGAGGAGTTATGAAATACATAAAGCTCAGGCTAGAAAAGTAATGAGTATTGTGTGCAGAAAGCTAAATAGGAGTTTGAAAAGAAATTGGCTAAAGGCAAGCTAAAAGCAATCCAAAAGAATTTTATCGTTATGCTGCAAGCACAAGAAAGTATGAATTTGAAAGAATAACTTTATTAAATGCAGATGGTAATTGAGTGTCAGAAGCTAATGAGATTGTTCAATTAATGAGTGCTCAACTTTCTAAGATATATCAACTAGGTGTATGTAACATGGTGCACAGTGCTACTGCTACATTAGATGAAGAGTTAGAGGTTCGTGAAAATCAGGTTGAAGAGCTATTGCATAACCTAGATAAGAATTTTTCTATAGGGACAGATAGAATATCAGCACATTTGCTAAAGGAATGTTCAGCCAAATTGGCTAGGCCTTTCACATGTTTATATAACTTGAGTCTCAGATCAGAAAAGATAACACAGGAATGGAAGGAATGTATGATAGTACCATTGTATAAGGGTGGTGCAAAAATTGATGTTTCTGACTACCAACCTATCAGTATCTCTGGTGTGGTAGTGAAGATTTTAGAGAAGTTGGTAAGAACTCGCATACAGAAATGGATAGTAAACAAGCTATACTCTGTAAGGAGTAGCATGGGTTTACTAAAGGAAGATCATGTTTTAGCAATTTGCTCATATTTTATAACAATGTTACGGCTGAGTTGGATAAAGGGAATGGATACACTATGATAATGTTGGATTTTTCTAACTGGCATTTGATAAGATACCACACAAAAGGTGGTTGCATAAACTGGAGAATGAGATTGGAATATAAACTCTTGACTTGGATCAGGGGATGGTTGACAGACAGATATCAAAGAGTGGTATACAGTTGGTGTGAATCTGACAGATTTAAGGTGACCATTGGTGTACCTCAGGGTTCAGTATTTGGGCCATTATTGTTCAATCTATACATTAAATGACATCGGGGATGGTCTAACATCAGATGTGCAATTGTTTGCTGATGATGCAAAGATAGGCAGGGCAATCAATCAGAGATGTTAATGATATTCAGCACTTACAAAATGATTTGAAAAGGCTGGAAAGTTGGGCAAATGAAAATGGCTATCAGTTTAACTTTAGTAAGAGTAAAATGCACTTTGGTGCGATGAGATTTCCAGCAGCATATTATATACGAGAAACTGAGGAGACAAGAGATCTTGGCATATTGATGGATGGAATTTGAAGTTTAAAGGCCATATAGTAGTAGCTGCAAATACAACTCAGAGGATAATTGTGATGTTGAAGCGAACCTTGACATATAAGGGTAATGAAATCATTTTGCCTCTTTATAAGGCTTTGATAATACCACACCAGGATTGTGTGCATGCATATTTGGTCTCCTGGATTATAAGGGGATAAAGAAGCTGTGGAAAGGGAAAAGAAGAGTTACAAAGATTATATCTGAATTATGGGTTTAGATTATGAGGACAGATTGCGAATATGTGGATTACAGATTAACAGGAGAAAGAGGGTTGATATGATAGAGGTCGATAAACTTTTGAATGGGTATTAGAGGATAGCATCTGTTGAAATTTTTCGTTATATGAAAGGTCAAGAGAGAACACAGGATCATCCATGGAAGTTAAGTTTGTTAACAGTCAAGAAAGGGGTAAGGGCTAGGTTTTTTTCTCTCCGAGAGCAGTGAGTGGAATAGTTTGCTTTTAAGGACAGTGAGTGCATCTAGTGTGAATGCATTTAAGAGAAGTTATGACAGCAAGTTTGGGTAATTTATAGCCTCCTTTCTGAGTCCTTGACTCCCTGGAGGTCTTAGATAATAATAATAATAATAATAATAATATAGCTGTTTTCAGATGATGAAAAGTTCGGTAGAACTATGAGGAGTAGAGATGTTGTGGTTTTGCAATAAGATTTGAAAAATAGGATATGGAGGAAATAAGGGAACTGAGAGTGATTAGTGTATAAGGACCTAAAATTTATCAGATACCCTGCTAAAATTGGGAATAATGCAATGGATTATGATAGTAATGCAGAGGACATTTAGAAGTAAGGAAGTTACAGTTCTATTGAATAAGGTCTTGATCAGGAAGGGTATACAAATTACTGTGTACAGATTTGGTTGCTTGGTTTTCAAACTGATGAAGAGATATTGGAAAAGGGTACTGAGATGAGTAACTAAGCAGGTTCCTGGTCTCTGGAATTTTGAGCATGAAGAAAAATCGAGGAAATATAATTTACATCCTAGCAGATAAAAGGATCTAAGTTGTTAAGAGGTTATTAAAAATATTAATGTGGATGAGTTAGTTGGTTTATAGTTTGTTGGTGCAAGAACAGCAAATGTTAGACTGTGCACCATAGGAAAGGTTACAGCAATACATAAAATAGTCAAAGAAAAATTGTAAACAATATGAATACAAAAACCAAGCCAAGCAATGCAGTATATACGAGGGACGTCTAGAAAGTAAGTTCCGTTTTTAAATACAGTAAAACCCCGAAGTTACGCAGTAGGTGGGACCAACAAAGAGCGTGTAACTCGAGGTATAATTTTGTATGTAATTTATATATACAAACATACAATTGGGACCAAAGGTTTACAAAAACACCTACATTTTTTAAGAAATATAATCATAATTGTAGTTTTTCATACATAAAAAAAAGAAAGTTATTTCGATGTTGATGGTTTCATAAAATCTAATAGATTCGTCTGACGGCATAATGTCTTTTTCTTGTCACGCAAAATTTCTTCATAGCAAGTCAATGATTTTTTTATTCCTTGCCTTGTGACTACAATTCGTTCCTCATTAGAATCTATGTCCTGCATAATCTGTAAACCTTTCTTTTATGATTGTTCTTACTGTGGATTCCTGTAGATCGAACTTCTTTGCTAGCTCACAAATTTTCATTCCGCTTTCAAAATCCTTAATAATGTGGAGTTTTGTTTCCAAAGTCAATGTTTTTCGTAGAAGAATCGGACTTGCTTCTTTTGGATGACATTATTATTTTTTATGTGATAAAATTTTTATCAAGAACATAACATTAAACAATCGCAAGGTTGTAGACTATGGAGACCGTGCAAAACACTTCAGTGCTTGTTCACAGCATGTGCGACACTGGCGAATGCGGCCGGCGCCTGAAAAGATATGACTAGTGGTGAGGCGTGAAGCAGGACGGGAATACGTACATATAAGAAACCGCATAAGTCGGGGTATGACTGTATTTTTACTGCAAGGCTGTGATCACAATGGTGCGCCTGCGTGCTGAGTTTGTTGATTTGTTAGCAAGGCACTGGTGCCATTTTCAAAGATTCTCGCAGTGCGTACACTTCTTGGTGTGTGATTATAATGTCTAAGAAAATCAAATCGCCCACCGCATGTGAAATTAGGTCAGTTATCCGTGAGATCCAGAATAAACAATGTGACATGCTTACCAGGGGCGATGTTTTGATTCATGATAATGCCTGCCCACACACAGCCGGCGTAACACAACTTCTCGCCACCTTCGGCTGGGAACAATTCCATTATCCCCCCCCATATAGTACTGACCTCATGCCAAGCAACTTTCACCTATTCAAACATCTGAAATCTTTCCTTGGTGGCCAGTGGTTTCAAGATGATGAAGAGGTCTAAGAAGCAGTCAATAAGCAGTTTGCGTAACAGGCAGCAACCTTCTACGACAAAGGTATACAACTCTTGGTGCCCCGTTATGATAAGTGCCTGAACAATGACGGAAATTACACAGAAAAGTAGTGAAAGATGTCTACTTTAATTTCCAATAAAGTTTTTTTTGTAAGTATGTTTTTGTTTCTCTGACAGCCCATCGGAACTTACTTTCTGGACGTCTCTCGTACAAATAAATAAAATCCCAGCAAAGCTTACTGCAGTATATAAACAGTCAAATAGAAATTAGCAAACAATATGCATGCACAAAAGTTAAGTTTCACAATGCAGTATCGACATATAAATAAAATTACTGCAAAGGTTACAGCAATATATAAGATCAAAAGTTATAACAGTACATAAATAGTTAAAGAGAAACTAGTAAACAAAACACATGTACAAAAACCAAGCCAAGGAATGCAGCATATATACATCAATAAAATTACAGCGAAGGTTACAGCAGTACATAAATAGTCAAAGAGAAATTATTAAACAATATGCATGCACAAAAATTAAGTTTAGCAATGCAGTATCTACAAGATATAAACAAAATTGCCGCTAGGCTACACCAATACACATGGTCAAAAGCTACAGCACTACATAAATAGTCAAAAATAAACTAGTAAATAATGCGAATGTACAAAAATTAAGTTAAGCATTGCAGTATCTCATATAAATAAAACCAATGAAATGTGATTGTAAAAATTAATTCTCTGTAGAAAGTTACAAACATCATGTAATCTGCCTGAGTATAATAACATCTACCTGAGTGTACATGGCTTGGCTAGATAGGTAAAAATTTCATTCCTCTCATGTAAAGTGCTGGTGCTCCACCACAATATGACAAATAGTGAGACATGTATTGCATTTTTCACACGTCGGAGTATCATCAGCTCTCAGTAAATAAGAATGTGTAAGATCACTGTGACCTATGCACAGCCTAACAAGAACTTCTTCTCTTCTCTTTCAACATTGACTAGAATGCCAATGTTTAAATTTCAGGCTTAATGTCATATAATTTGCTTGTCAATGTTTCTTGCCATTGAGCAATTAGCTCTGATCTTATAAACTGTCTGTATATGGTAATGTCAAACAGTACATGGAGAAAGTATGAGCTGATCCAGTAGCTGCTTTTTGCAGTCTCATTTCCTTTAATTCCAATGTGGCTGGGAATCAATCACAACTGAACAGCAAAATTAAGGTTTTTCATTAATTAAGGGTACAACACAGGTGTAACACCCTATACAGCATTGGAGATGGATTATACATAGCTTATATATAGATAGCCTGTAAAGAACTCAATGCATCAATATAAACTACACACTTTTGGTAGCGTTTTTTTTTTTTTATATGCACAAGTGCAAGTTGAATGGCATGCAACTCTGAGGTATAATTACTGCAATCAGGTGGGATCTGGCTGGAAATAGAAATGTCAGGATATACAGCAACACAGCCAACACAGGTTTTAATTCTTGAGCCATCAGTATAGATGGGCAAGAAATTAGAGTGGGCTGCTCTATGTGCATTAAACAATTGCAGGTAGACAGATGATGGAATATGGGACTTCTGTCACTGACAAAGTGAGAGGTTGCAGGACGGAGTTCTAACCTGCCATGAAGGGATACTGTAAAAGTAATCATAATTTAAAATTCTGAATATCTTTACTAAGTGTTTATGTTAGTATGTTTATTAGTTTTGGTTCCATAACACGCATTATCGGCACTTGCGATGTGCCTATTATTGATGTTATTTTGTCGAAATCAAACGTAAAGCTGTTAAAAATTGATGTACTTACTGGATTTGGATAGTTGTGTTACTTTCAGAAATTTTATTGTGGCTTAAAATTATTAAGTGTTGTGTTTTATGAAGATATTCTCGCAATGCTAACGGAGACCACACGTCAGGCATTATACCGAACTTCTTGTTTGCTACTTTCACGGAGTGTGCATGCTCACCAAGGAGTTTGATGGGTGATTGACAGCTGACAGAGAAAGCATTCAGTATCGAGGTAACGGAAAAAACAAAAGAGCATTCAGGAAGAAAGGAGAACACAGACCGGCAGATATTTGGGTTCTGAGGAAATTAAGTTTTCTTTATGTGACAGCCGGAGGAAAATTAATAATGTATTCCAAAAAGGGAATTGTAGAACTGTAAGTTTTAAAAGTGGGAGACTGTCAATAAGTATTGGTAAATAAAAATAAATATTTACATCAATATAAACTACACACTTTTGGTAGCGGTTTTTTTTTTATATGCACAAGTGCAAGCTGAATGGCATGCAACTCTGAGGTATAATTACTGCAATCAGGTGGGATCTGGCTGGAACTAGAAATGTTAAGTTAAACAGCAGCACAGCCAACACAGGTTTTAATTCTTGAGCCATCACTATAGATGGGCAAGAAATTAGAGTGGGTAAATAAAATAAAAGAAGATATTGAAATTGACATTCTAAAGGAATTCATCAATTAATCAAATGTTTGAAAGGAAAATATATGGACCAATAAAAGAAGAAAATGGAATATAGAGAATTAGAACAAATAATCAACTTGAACAACTAATTAATGGTAAAGATATAGTAAGATATATAAAAGCACAAAGAATAACGTGGTTGGAGCATATAGAAAGAATGGAAAAAGATGGAGGAATTAAAAAAAATATTTAAATTGAAACCATTAGGACAAAGGAAGAAAGTTATACCAAGAAAGAGATGGATTTATAATGTACAAAAAGATCTTATAACTTTAAAAGTTAAGAATTGGAAGAATATTGCACAGAAAAGAATGGTTAGAAAGAAAGAAAAACTTGTTATGCAAGCTAAAACTCATAAACAGTTGTAAATCTATAAGAAGAAGAATTAATCAAATGACAATTGCAAAAATTGTAAAGGCTAAAATCCAGAAAATGAAAGGTAGATATAGAATGCATCTTTTGTCTACCTTTGACCATAATGGAAGTGTTATTTCTGATCCCAAAGCTATTAAAGACACTCTGGGAGAAAATTTAGCCCACAATCTCAGCAACAGCTTCATATCCTGCTGAATTTTTAATATTGAAAGAGCAGCAAGAGAAAGAAAAACTAATTTTTCTATCAAAGACCAGCCATTTCCCCTAGACCTACCTGGAGTATACCAGGTCCCTTGCAGCTGTAAACTGTCCTACTATGGCCAAACTGGCAGGACAACTAATATCAGGATATCCGAACACAAAGACTACATCCGGTTTCACCAATACAGCCATTCTGGTCTTGTGGACCATGCTCTGGATACCCACCACAGAATGCTCTGGAACAAAGCCACTTCACTACGCCACAGCAAATATAAATATGGAAGATTGTTCATGGAATCAGCCTCAGCTCTAAACACTTTCCAAACCTCAACAAATTTAGGTGCATGAGACTGCCCCAAATTTGGGAAGCCTGCATCATGAGAACATCAGCCTAACAGCCAAGACAACCCAATTTAGCCCACTAGCGGGGCCCCCTTTAGGATTCTAGGAACAACGTTAGTTACTCTCTTCGTCCTCATTTGCTCGTTGTTAGTGCCTGCGCACACATATCATAGTTTTATGTTCCCATGAAGATGGCAATGTAACATTGCCAAAATATAGGAAGTACTGATTAAAGTTTTCTTTTAATTAATATTTAGTATACGTTGTAATTTCCTGAAATAATTTAATAATCATGTGTTGGCAATGTATTAGCTTATCTACAACATTTAATTTTTCTACCAATGGGCTTGAGCCATACAATCAGCCATTTGTTAAGGAGGAACTAAAAAGAGCTGTTTTACTGTCTTACCTTAATGCAGTAGGGCCTGATGACATCCATTATGGAATGATAAAACATCTTCCATCATCTTCTGTGGATCTCCTTCTGTTAATATACAATAGAATACGTGCAGAGGAAGATTTCCAGATTCTTGGCATAAGTCAGTTATCATTGCTATTCCGAAACCAGGAAAAGATCCAACACAAGGAAATAATTATTGACCTATTGCTCTCCCCATTAGAGAAAATGGTTAATGCCACTCCTCTCTGGTATTTAGAAAGCAACAATCTTTTCTCCAATACACAGTGTGGCTTCTGAAGACATCGTTGAATTTTAGATGATTTGGTTTTGTTTAGAAACTTGTATAAGAGATGTATTTCTGAAGCAAGAAAATCTGGTTTCAGTTTTCTTTGACATGGAAAAAAGCTTATGACACATCATGGAGATATGGCATATTAAAAAAACCTTTGTAACCTTAATCTCGAGGACACATTCCTGTATTTATTACAACCTTTCCAAGTTAGAGTTGGAAGTACACTATCTCGGCCATATCATCAAGAATAGGGTATTCCCCAAGGCTCTGTCTTAAGTGTGACACTTTTTTGCTATCAAAGTTAATTCAATCACTGAACAACTTCCTCCCACTGTAGACAATGCTCTATGTGCTGATGACTTCACAATTTACTCTGACTCTCACAACATGAGGATAATTGAAAAACTTCAGAAAGCAATTCATCATGTTTCTCTGTGGGCTCTGGTTTCCAACAGAAAAAAGTGTCTGTGTACACTTCTGTATAAAATGCATGCCCTCTTCACCCAAATCCTGAATTAAAAATGGGATGAACTTTTAGTATGCACATTAAAGAAACTATGCAAGCTATTGGCATGAATATTGACAACATTGCCTACACCAAACATGACGGTATTGTAAAAATAATCATAATTTAAAATTTTGAATATTTTTACAAATTGTTTATGTTAGTATGTTTATTAGTTTTGGTTCCATAACACACATTGTCGGCACTTGCGATGTGCCTGTTATTGATGTGTTATTTTGTCAAAATCAAATGTAAAGCAGTTAAAAATTGATGTACTTACTGGATTTGGATAGTTGTGTTACTTTCAGAAATTTTATTGTGGCTTAAAATGATTAAGTGTTGTGTTTTATGAAGACATTCTCACAACACTAAAGGAGATGACACGTCAGCCATTATGCCTAACTTCTTGCTTGCCACTTTCATGGAGTGTGCATGCTCGCCGAGGAGTTTGATGGGTGATTGACAGCTGACAGAGAGAGCGTTCAGTATCGAGGTAATGGAAAAAACAAAAGAGCATTCGGGGAAAAAAAAAAGAGAAATCAGACCGGCAGATATTAATATTGTATTCTAAAAAGGGAATCGTAGAACTGTGAGTTTTTAAAGTGGGAGACTGTCAATGAGTATTGGTAAATAAAAGAAGCTATTGCAATTGACGTTCTAAAGGAATGTTCGAGGAAATGCTGATTGGAAGATTAATAATAGATTCCAAAAAGGGGATCTTAGAACTGTGAGTATTTTTAAAGTGGAGGAGTTAAAACTGTCAATAAGTATTGGTAAATAAAAGAAGATATTGCAATTGACATTCTAAAGGAATTTTCGAGGAAACGCTGATTGGAAAATTTCTTCTGTCTTAAGGATGCCGGATCTAACTGTTATTTCTACTGGAAAAGGAGGCAGAATTGAGTCAGGAAGAAATAATGTGTCCGACATGAGAGTGATATGAAAGGATCCTATGAAAAAGAAGAAGAAAGTCTTATATCTTCGGAAAAGGGCCTTAACATGAACATTTTGGCTATGAACATTTTGTTACTGTGTATACAAAGTGTTTAGTCTAGTGGATTTGATGAAGTATATGTTAAACAAATCAGTAATAGAATGAGATAGGAAATGGGTGATCTCTTAAGTGTAAGTTTATTTTAAAAGGCCTTGGATCCAAATTTTGTAGTTATGTAATTTTGTTTGAAGTGTATATATATATTGTTTTTGTTTTATTAAATGTCTTTTTTTTGTATTTGGTCTTGTGTCAGTGTTTTTTTGGATTTTGAAAGAAACAGTAAAAAAGTCATTGTACCAATCGGAGTGAACCCTTGTTCATATATATAAATACACTCGGAAATAGAAATAATTGTTATACAGAAAATCTCATAAAACTGAGGATAGACTGAATAAAAAATTACTAAAAATATCCTATCTAAACAAATGGTGTAGTCGAACAGAGATCTTTTCTTAACAGAGATTAAATAATAAAAATAATCATTTCTAAACAAAAATGGTGCAGTCGACTTACAGGATTGGTTGTGACTTAACTTTATTTTAGACTTCAGAAAGTAAATCTTGACTCAAGTAAAATGGCTACAGGAGATAGTAATTCTAGTTGTGAAATTTCTTTACTTAAAGATGAGGAATTTTTTAAGTTAATTAATCCACCTTTAGTAATGCCTTCTTTCTCAGGAGATAGTAATGAAAGCGTAGAAACATTTTTTAGATATGCAGAAAAAATGAGAGAATTAGGAAAATGGTCAGATTTGCATTTGTTAATTATACTTTGTAATAAATTATTGGGCAAAGCCAAAAAATTCTTAAACACATTCCCTTTACTGAGAGGCACTGATATTTATGCAACATTTAAAAGTTTGCTAATATCGGAATTTTCAAGTGTAAGAGAATTAGGGCCTAACATTTGGAAAATTCATCATTGCATTCAAGGTAATAGGGAGTCTGTTTCAGAGTATTACCACAGACTTTGGAGCATTGCTCATAAATTTAATATTTCATCTGAAGAGAGATGAAATATTAAATGAAAGATTAAATAGCAACCATTCTAAAGATCCTCTTTAGAATGGTTGCTGTTTAATCAATTGAGGCTTGGCCTTAAAGATAATTTGAAAGAAACAGCATATAAGAAAAAGGTTAAAAATCTTGAACAGTGTTTTCAACTTGTTAGGGAAAAGGAAGAGAGACTTAGAGATATATTTCATTCCACAAATAATAAACAGGTAAACTCTTTTCAGTATAATGAAACTCATTCTCCTAACATTGTGGCTACAGATAAAGTGAGAAAAAGGAAAGTTTCAAAAATTAAAAGGTACTAAGAAAAAGAAACAATCTAAGGAAATTTCTGTAAATCTAACAGAAAATGTTCCAGAATCTGAGTCCAAGGTACAATTACATGATTTGGGGAAATTAGAGGAACTGAAAACATTTCTTAGTGAAGAAATAGAAAGACAACAGAGACTAGTAGCAAAAGGACAGGAATTTCTATTTAAGATGATATCTGATTTAACAATATCCGAGAATCCTACAGATAATCAATCTTTCTTTTGTAAATCTAATGGTATTGATAGGAATAAAACATCTCAAAGGAGATATGTTCCAAAATGCTTTAGATGCAATGAAGTTTTAGTTTTATGAGTTTTAGCTTGCATAACAAGCTTTTCTTTCTTTCTAGCCATTCTTTTCTGTGCAATATTCTTCCAATTCTTAACTTTTAAAGTTATAAGATCTTTTTGTACATCATAAATCCATCTCTTTCTTGGTATAACTTTCTTCCTTTGTCCTAATGGTTTCAATTTAAATATTTTTTTTAATTCCTCCATCTTTTTCCATTCTTTCTATATGCTCCAACCACGTTATTCTTTGTGCTTTTATATATCTTACTATATCTTTACCATTAATTAGTTGTTCAAGTTGATTATTTGTTCTAATTCTCTATATTCCATTTTCTTCTTTTATTGGTCCATATATTTTCCTTTCAAACATTTGATTAATTGATGAGGTAAATTGGATCCATGATTGTTTGCCAGCCTGGTTGGTTAGCACATCTGCTCTCCAGCCAAAAGGTTGCGGGTGCGATTCCCGCCATGGGCATGGATGTTTGTACTTGTCTGTGAAAATACTAGTGGTGGTAGATGGCATTGGTGTAGATGATGAAGGTAGTTGCAGTTGGTGGATACTGAGAGTTGTAGAGTAGGTACCTTCCCTCGATGAGTCTTTGGACTCCCTGGAGGTGTTATATAATAGTAATAATAATGTGCTTTGGTCTGAGAATGCTTAAAAGCTATTAAGTTTGATGTGGGGTATTTACGAAATATATCCAATGCTTTGTACTGATCTTTTTTTGGTTGTCTGGCATTCTGTGTTCCACTAAGGCTTTGAATAGAGTGGAAATCAAGATGATGTTCTTGGGATGGAGGCTCTTGATACATGGACAATACACTCTGTTATATACTTTACTGCTTCACTGATAGGTGTTTGACTGATGGTATCAGCATTAAATCTTGCAAGATGAGAAAAGCATTCCAATCAGCCTGGTCAGCTTTCCAAGTGGGCATCCATGTAGGTGAAGACATTGTGCAAAGAACGGGAAAATGGTCACTTCCATACATGTTCTCTTCGACGTCCCAAGTGAACAGTGGATACAGAGAATTGTAGAGTAGGTACCCTCCCTCGATGATTGTAAATATTTTTCGAAGAAAGTATGGAAGAAACATATGGAAGAAAGTATTGAGTCTATTATTCAAAAGGGAGAGATCATTATTCTCAAGGATTCTTTCAATGATTCGACCTCGTCTATTTGTGTTGGCACTACTCCACAGAATACTGTGACCATTAAATTCACCCATCAGAAGTATGGAATCAGGCAGTTGCAAGATAAGGTTATCAAGATCAATTTCATTTAACTCAGCACTTTCTGGTATATAAATTGAACATACATACTGTAATAAGAAATCCCATGGATAGCGAATCATCACTGCTTCCAGAGCAGTATTAAGTTAGACATGATGGAAAGGAGTAAGACTGCCCACTTGGATAGCTACTCCTCAATGAGCAAGACTACCTCTGGTTCTACAACAAAATCTTGATATCATCGATATTCTGGAGAAACCCATAACAGTTCCATTGTAAAAACTGCTTACCTTTGTCAGGTTTATATTTATCAACTGCTTTTGGGAAATATGGATGACCAGTGACCATCTCTTCCTCTGGTAAAATATTCAATACATCTGATGTGTTAGGGTCAGTTGGCAAGTTTAATTTACTTTCAGTGGATAACAAAGTATCCATTTTTTCTTTAGGGATGTGTCTGGTGGTTTATCTTTAAGTGATATCTTTACCATAATTTTTTTGACAAGTGGGTTCTCATTGAAAATGAAACCATTTTTTGAAGTCTCTCTGGAGTAAGACCATAGGTCATGCAGTTGATGCACTCAACAGAGAAACACTTGCAATTATAAAGTTCAGACAAAATTATCAGATGTGGGATAGACATATGAGTGAGTTGCTGTTTGAAATTTTCTGAATGATTACTTTCTCAGCATACAAGGTTATCAAGAGCAGGTGGTGGTGGTGGCTAGCTTTCTTTTTGCATCTTGATATGATATTGTTTGCTCTGTTTTAATTTTAATGATACTACTCATCCATCTAATTCCTATCCAATTTTCCCTCCTTACCTGGGGTATACAGTGATATTGCTTCCTCCAGATACCCATTGACTATCCCACATGCACTGTAAGCATCCTTCCCTTGCAGGTCTTTATGCAAGGGAAGGATGTTCTTTCAATCTCTTGAAGCTGCCTCCTAAGTGTATCATAATCATCTGCCTTGCAGTTCCACATATATCCCTTCTTAACTAGAATTTCTACGTTTTGCTACCTCCCAAGTTAAGACCACATGATCACTCTCACTCTCCCCCAATAAGAGGCAATGTAGCCATCTTTGTTATGGACAGGTCTTCTTATCCTATAATAAGATGCAACTCTCTCATACCCTTTGTCTCCTCCATCAAATTCTGCTTCAAATAGTTATCTCTCAGTAAGTGTATAAAGTCCATTTCCTTCCTGCCATATGATCATACCTGCTTTCAATCTAGGTCTCTGAAGTTAAAATTCCCCATAATAATTACTCAATTTGCTAATTGTAGTAATCTGCTGATGATGTCAATGTTAATCTTCCACATTATTCCTAGCACCCTCCCCCAAGCCTCTAGCAGCAACTGATTTTATATCTTGTCCTATTTTCCTCAATCTCACACCAGATGGACTAAAAAGCACTGTCATCTGCATGATTGATTTCTATTCTTGTTGGCTGTAATTCATCTGATATCATCAGCAGTATCCCACTCTGTCTCCTGTCTACTTATCCTCCCTGAAAATACTAATCCATCACATTGCATACCTGTAACTACATCATCTGCTGTTAACCAACTCTCACTAATGTCTATAAACATTTGGCAAGGTTGCACTAACTAATGCCCAAAACTTCTACCTCTCATTTTCCTGATACTTCTGGCATTAGTATATAGAAACTGCAGCACTCCTATAGGCCTCCAACCACCTTAAATTCCTGAATTGACTATGGTATTCAATATTTTTACTTGAGATACTAGATTCTGCATTTGTCAATCATTCTCACATTCATTTGCTTCATCGGGTGCCTTCACACAAACTTGTTTGCATCTGTCCTAATTTCTTGAGTTTTCTTGACTTTGAAATTTCACACATACACATATTCTCTCTCTCTCTCTCTCTCTCTCTCTCTCTCTCTCTAGGCTCCACATACATCCCTAACTCTGAATCCATTTAAGTGTAGTCCATAACATTGTACAAATCTTTATGTCCATCCATCAAACGCATGCCATTGGTCAATAAACTCTACATCATTCCATGCGCTGAACTGCATATTGATTCATTAACTATCATCGCCCTCCGTGTCAGTTTGCCTCTGTCATAGTGTGGCAGCAGACTCACAATTTTCACTTGCTTGCTTGCTCTTCTTTTTTCTTTTTTTTGCTTCTTCCAAGAAACCCTTTCACATCCTCCCTTATACAATATTTCTCACCTCTCAGTTCATTGGTTTCAGCCAATACAATAAATTCTTTCATCTTTCCTTTCTGCATTCTGAAAAGCATTACTAATGTTATTAATTTTTGCTCCAGGGAAACAAGATTTTGTAGTGTTTTTGTGAAGTACTCCACTTATCAGAGGATCGCTATACAAATTATCTGCTTACACTCATGCTCTTGTTTATTCTTACAATTTTCTTTTCTTTTGCTTTTTTTCTGTTCTCAGTTCAACTAATCTCTTGCTTTTTCAGCAGCCTTTCAATCTCACGCTTTGTCCTGAAGGATTACATGTATTTCTTTATTCGGGCCTTCTACATTCTCCTGAACTTCCACCACTGCAACTTTCGCATACACTATCTTACCACTACTTTCAATCACCTCATTTATACTTTTTTTCACCATCCTTTAAACCTGGAACTCCATTCACTCCGATATTTTCAGTTTCATCACTTTTATTTCTAACTTCCCCTACTTTGTTCTCTTGCTTCTGACAAGTGTTGCATTTCTGGCTCATGAAACGTCTATGACACTCTCTCTCCCTCCACTGCCACTCTCATACCACAATCCATTTTTTCTTTGTAATGAATACATTGCTACATTTCAGAAAATTCACTCCCACACATCAAACCTCCCTGCATAACAATGTCTTGGCTTCCACCGTTCTTGCTCATACTGGCAACATGAGTAACAAATTTATCTATTGTACATGGTATAAATATATCAAAAATAAACAAACACACTCGACCACACAGTTATGCACAAGAATACCACAATCATTATTATCAAAATATCATTAAATTAATATTAAAACAATGACTTAGCTACGAGCCCACAATCACATGGTCCATCCAACATACCCAGTAATTGCCACTGCATGTAATAAAGAGTGCAGACAAACTACTTCAGAGAATTGAAAAAGAATTCTTGTAATGTATAAGTTATCAGAACTCAAATTCTAACTAGTGTAAGCACTCTTGAAATAGAAGACCTAATGAATAAACTTTATGCTCTCTCAAAGTTCTATAGGATACAGAAACCATCAAAATCTTTACTCCAAGGTTTTAAATGGTTAGGTTAAATCCAATTTTAAATACTGATGTTATACTGAAATCCCTCTTCTTTATCATGCCTCATTTTTTATTGATATGTTTAGTTTTTGTTTAATTTTGTTCTTTATTTTTTTTCTCCTTTTTAATTTTTTTAAATTAGATGTCTTTTTTTTTAAATCTAAAGTTAGATGTCTCATCTATTATAAAGGTAAGACTGGCTTCTACAAGCTTGCAAAGACAACTGTGGTTCAAACATTACATTATAAAAATATCTAAGCACACTAAAATCTATAAAATTATTCACTGATAACTTAAATATCAAACATTTTGCACAGAGTAACTCAATACATATCTTCAGTGATAAAGACAACATCTTGGTTTGAAACAAAGTAAGAACATATAATATTGGCTAACTGTTCAATGCCTGATGATATGCATATAGAGTGAATACAAAGTATCATTAACAATTACAGCCCACCTCCTACGGCCTCTGCTGAAAGAAGAAGTCCAATTCCATTCTTCTGGCATTTGAAAACATGTAATTTGAAATGTGTAGATATTCTGACTTGCCACCATGTTTCAACCTTTCAAAATTTTGGATTATTTACCCACTAACAAGAATGGTCTACTTTCTCTTTCTTTATTCAGTGACATTCATATCTTCCTGGTCAAAGTTGTTGTTCCACTGAGAAGTTAGTGAACACCAAAACTACATCTGTTAATTGCATGCATCCAAACTTTCTTAGCATATTGTTAACAGTGAACATAGGATCCTTCGATCGGTTTCTATGCTCACCCCCATAGAAGTCATTTAGGCATGATTATTTAATGAGGGTTCTAGAGTTCTGAATCCCAGTTACATCGCCCAAAAAAGGCCAATCTGAGTGGATAAACGCCCATTAAAAAAATTAAAAAAGGCAGGAATTTTGATTCTAAGTAGTTGTAATTAAATTTTTATTAAGTATAATAATAATTTCATTTAGTTATCTTTTAAGATTTTATTTTTTGTTTATCTATCAGGAATCTTGAAAGGGATTTCCAATCTCTCAGGCTCATCATCTGGCATATTACGACTGCCTTGAACAGTTTTAGCTGATTGTTATATGTTATTATTTATTTCCAACTGACATTTGGTTTTTGGATTATCGAGGATGCGCCAAGCTATAATATATTTAAAATGCTTAAGTAATCAGTAAATAATTTTGTAATTTTCTTCTTACATTAAAATTGGCTTCAATAGCTAATGTCATCTGTTGTGTTGTTTGTACAGTTTAACATGGTGAAAAATGAATAAATATTATTTCTCTAAAACGAAAGTTCACACCTAAATTTTAACCATGAATACATTATACCAAATAAATAAATATTTACCATCCTCATCTTCAATAATTGTTGACATTCTTTTCCGAGTTGAATCAAATTCTAACATATGGAGTTTGATATAATTCTTAAAATCCTTTCCTACACGTAATTCATGAACTTCACCATGTACACGCTTCAGCACAACATGATACCTGAAAATTTAATATATCATATAAAAATGTTTATTCACTTTATCATTCTTTATTAGAAAAAAAAAATTTTTAAAAAACAAAATAAATACAAGATATCAAAAATTATCTTCAGACATTAAAGATGTATAGGCATTATAAGGGAACAGTTTTTTTTTTTTTTTCTTGAAAGCACTTATCTAAAATTCTAATACACGAAATATCTGATAAATAGAAATCTTTTTACTAATTATATGATGAGCCAAAGGCTTCAATTCGGCGACATGAACTTATTTAAGTTAAGGGATATTACATCCCATATTGTTTCTTAGCCGAATAAGAAACTCAAAGAATTTCTATATTCGGCATGAAATCTTTGAGTTTCTTATTTGGCTAAGAAACAATATGGGATGTAACTACCAAATGGATCAGGTGCTGCACTATCCAGGTATTTGCATAAGCTTTGAATCGCTGAACTTTATACAATTTCTATATTCGGCATGAAACTCTTTGAGTTTCTTATTCGACTAAGAAACAATATGGGATATAATATCCCTTAACTTAAATAAGAAATCTCTTTTGTTAAGTGTTAAATCTGCAGGTCTTACTGGCTAAGTGAATAACACACCACTTGGATATTATATGCTCTCCAACTATTCTGATCTTAGTGTGGGCATGGATGTTGGTGAATGCCTTTAGGTGGTAGATGCATTTCAATGACAAGACCAAACATGTTCCATGTTTGGTCTCTATAACAGGATTTCTGGATTAGTTAACTTTTAATCCGCCCCTGGTATTAATACTACTGTACTACATGTTTACAAGCTTTCACAGATTCACATAAAAATAATGAAGCAAAAAACATCACATTTACTAGGAAAGGTTTCACCTTGCTACTGACTTTATTTTTTTTATGTGATCTTAGTGACAGTTTTGCAAATTAAGATAATTTCAGGAATTAAATTTTAGATATCCTTGTCAAATAAAGTTATTTGCCAAATTTTAACTACTTCTATGTATAAATAATCTACTCCAGCTGACTGCCAATCCAGTACATAGTTTTGATGAAGATAGCACATGCATTTCTCCTTTTCATTTGACAAGTTTTCTGAATAGTCCATTTAAATGTTTTTTTATTTAAATGGAAAAAATTGCAAAAAAATTTAAAAATTTTAAATGGCAAAAAAAAAAAAGTCCTAAGATCAGATATTACTCAAGTATTTTACTGCTTGGAAGCAGTGTGTCACAGTTTTGGCTCAAATGTGCAAGTGATAGATCCAAAGATCACCATGGCCTTGGCAACTGCTTTGCACATTGCAGCGCTCTCTTGATTAAGCATTTATGATCTCTCTTCCCTTTTCTGGACTCAGAGTTGTGCTAAAATTCCAAATTAATCCTTCCTTATATCAGTGTTAGATTTTAAAATATAAATATCCTAGTAATAAATTCTTCAATAAGCAGATATATGTTCACAGTATCTGACCTTTTAATTACCACCTAAGAAGTCAAATAAATAAATAAAAACCTCTGCATCGAGGTTGAATTAAAAGATAATAAATTACTACAGTTTAAAATACTTAAACTGGAATGGAGGCACTCAAATAAAAAACAAAACCATTCATTCTGAATAATGAGAAATAACTGAATATATATATTTCTCAATACAGCTCATATAAGTCTAACTAGTCAATAATTCTCCATCTCATGCAATGTTTCTCCCTTGTGAACTGGTATTATCCTTGTAAATTTCCAAATGATAGGCACAATTTCTAATCTTAATTCTTCAAAAATAGTCATAAACTTTTTAATTAAATCCAGAATACATTTTTTACCACCAATTGCAATATCATTCCTACTCACGGTTCTCCTACTTTCATTCCTACTCACTATTTATTGACTGCCAGAAATGTAAGATATCAGCATACAACTAATGCTGGGGTCCCACAAAGCTCTGTTCTTTTACCTCTGTTCTTTTAATGCTAGTAAAAACAGAGCTCTGCATTACTTCCCACAGAAAAGAACTCGTCTTCCAATCTTACCCTTGACAATATCCAAATCTCTGTTCAAGATGAGATTTACCTTCATAAAATAACTCTAACCTCAAATCTCTTGACACAAACATATCACAAATATTGCCTCCTCTGCATCAACATTTAGACATTCTCTTTTGCCTAAGGCAAAAGAGAATACCCAATTCCCAGTCAGCTCCTAATCTAGACATATCAGAAATCTACCTGACCATTGAATACTGCTCTCATATCTGGAGTAGTGCACCTAAGAGCTCCTCTATACAGAAAAGGGTAGATTGCTTGATTGATTGATTGATGACCTCCTCTCTCATTAATTCACTCTACTCACTTTCATACAGATGTTCAGTTTCTACAGCCTGCCTCTTCTATAAATACTTCTATGACTGCTGTTCATCAGAATTGGCATTAATAATTTTCCCCACCGTCTGTCACAGCTGTCCAAACATGTGCAGCAGCAGCCAATCAACACCTTCCTACAGTTCAACTCCAAACCCAAAGAACAAATTTCTCCTCCAATTCATTCATCCCTTCCACTGCTACCCTCTGGAACAGTTTCCCACCATGTGTTTTACTAGGAATATAATCCACAGCTTTTCAAGCCAAATGTAAACATGTGAACAAGTTCCTTATTGCCAATTCAAGGTGGGCAATACTAGTGTACTATAGGTTGACCAACCTCTTGTGGATCGGTTCTCCATTAAAAAAAAAAAAGAAAAAAAAAAGTCTTATATTAGATGTATAAAAACTGACACAGGAGCTTGCTTTCTTTACCTGAATTACCCCATGTTCAATCCATCCTTCTTTAATGTAAAGACACAAAATTATTAAATCTGTATGCTTTCTCAGAAGGGTCCTACAAAGGTATACCCTTAGCACTCATTACACTAACTTCCAATCAACTTGACAACTTTATAAACACTTTTTGAATTACTGTTAGCATCACTAGCCAAATTTAACTCAAATTTAGCCTAAAATCCTTAATTAACAATTTGATTGCTGATAACAGATTTTTTTTTCTTCTTTTAAGAAGATTTAAGAACAAAGTTCATTAAACCAACTATGTTTTTTTTTTTTTTTTAGTTTTGGTCCTGGGATAAATTAAATTTGATTATGAAAATATCCTTAATAAAAGCTTCCCGCATCTTCATTCCACTAAATTCCCAATCCTAATTCTTTCTAAATTTCTTTCTAATGTTCTCTAAAGCCAGCCTAAAGGCTGCGGGTTCGAATCCTGCAATGGGCATGGATGTTTGTGATTGTCTCTGGAAATACTAGTGGTGGTGGTCAGCGGTAGATAGCGTTGGTGTAGTTGTAGTCAGTTTGTGGATTGAGTGGTGGAGACAGAGTTGTAGAGCAGGTGTCCTCCCTCGATAAGTCTTTGGACTCCCTGGAGGTGTCAAAATAATAATAATAATAAAATTTTCCATCATATCTTCGAAATCTATTAAATCTTCCATTAAAGTTAACCATATCAATATTAACTTTAATGGAACTTGTGACATAGTAATTGAATGTGAAATATTTCAGACACAGTACTTAATTTTATTGAAAATTACTGAACCATCTACATTCCTACAACAAACCAACAATATGCATTTGAGTATTCAGTTCACTATGGAAAAGGACAATGTGGAAGTTTACCCTTCTTAGACATGCTAGTCATCAGTACAGCCTCTATACATCAATGAAGGTGTATATGAAACTCACTATCATTGATGACTAGAAAGGCTTATGTGTTGGCAGTTTATGTTGAGTGTTTTTATTACAATTTAACTCACAACACAAGACAATAAAAAGAACATAAATGATATATTATTATTATTAGACACCTCCAGGGAGTCCAAAGACTCATCGAGGGAGGGCACCTGCTCTACAACTCTGTCTCCACCACTCAACTGACCACAACTACACCAATGCCATCTACTGCCAACCACCACCACTGTATTTCCACAGACAATTACAAACATCCATGCTCCAGTTACAAAAGGCTACGGGTTCGAATCCTTGCGGGATTTCAACCCGCAGCCTTTTGGCAGGAGAGCGGATACACTAACCACTTGGCCATCCACGCTGGTAATATAAATATATTTATTTACTTAGGTGCACAGTTACTTTGTAAGAAAATAAATATATTATTTATTCTCTTATTAGAGTCTTGTGTTGTCAATTAAAATGATTCAGCATTACCTTCACTGGCAGATACACTCATGAGATCAAAACATTATTATTATCCGAAGATCCCATGGAGTCACAGACTCATCTTATGACCTAACAGTATGTTGGGCCTCCTTTGGCCAAGAAAACTACTGGTAATCACCTTGACATTGACTCCACAAGACCATATAAGATGTCCTGAGATATTCTAGACCAATTAGACAGAATAACATCCTTAAAGTAAGAGATCAAGGGAGGTACTAGCAGATGCTGCATTCCACACAATCCCACAAATGCTCTATGAAATTCAAATCAGGAGAATTAGGTGGCCATGGAAGGAGGAGTATATGGAATGTTTAGATATGCTCTTCAAACCATGCATGTCAATGTCCGCCTTTTGATATGGGAAGGTGTCTTGCTGGAAGAGTCCAGATCTATCAGCAAACTCTCGCCATGTGGGGCAAAACAATTTCCCAATAAGAATTAACAGTTAAGGTGTGTGTTCAATGATGATGAAAGGACCTAGAGATGTCTATGAGAACAATCCCAATACCATTTTACTACCACTGGCTCATTTCTGGCCAACCGTGCAGTCTAGAAGACCAGAAACAGGCTAGGTGGTGATAATGTTTTGGCTCATCCATAATTAGCAGAGCACAAAACAAATGTTTTGCATTCTGTTAATTATGGATTAGACAAAACTGATTTTCTAGGAGACAGTGCTTCCCAAAGTTATGGATGTGAAGGCCCCTTTGGAAAAATTAAAATATTTCACGGCCCCCATCGAAATATTTGCACTGTATTTATATTCAATGCAAAACATACATAGGGAATATTGCAAAAATCAAATGTAAATATTACATTTTTAGCATCTTACATACACATTTGACATGATATGCTTAGTCTTAAAATATGTAAAATTTGTTTTCATTATTTCACTGCCCACTCAATAAAAACAACAGCCCACAGTTTGGGAAGTGCTGTTCTAGGAGATATACACACAATTTTTCCTTTATTGTTACAGCAGGCATTTCTCTCAATAAAGCATTAATGGAATAATATGTAGAATTACAAGAGGTGTAGAATTATAATTCTGCACTCAAGGATTCCATATATTCTGGCATTTCCAAATTTACTGGGATTACTCTGAAAAAGTTTCACCTCATATCCACATATTTTCTAATCAACAAAATTTCTAATCTCTAACTACAAAATAAATATTTTGTCTCTAACTCTACCTGAGATCTTGTGAGTGCAATGCTTTTGGCAGAAAAGACCATTCTATGGTAAAAAGCATGAATGAACATCATTACCACATCGAGTACCTTAAACCTCAAAAGTCAGATCTCACACAACATGGTATGAGACCAAACACAGCCTTCTCTGGAATAATGCTTACCTTCTCTATAGAAGCAGTATATTATATGAACATATTTTCAAAGATAGTTCAGGGACCCTGTTATACCAGCCAAATTTAAATCAGAATGATTATCTCTCTCTATCCTAAAAGTTTTTCTCATCTTATGTAAATATCAGAAATGATTAATTATGTGTTTCATATGATTCTTCTAGCATGCAGCACTTGCTGTTGTTATTATTATTAACAGAGACCATGAGAGAGTCAAGGACTCATCAAGGGGGAAGCCACACACTGGCTGTCATATCTTCTCTTAAACTCATCCACACTACATGCACTTGTTGGAAGTTTTTTTCCACTTGGTTAGACTATAAGTTTAGTTTAATCCTTTATCCAAGTGTAAGCAAACAAAGTTTGCACCTGAAGTGTCTTTAGGACTGAGGCAACTCGTGGTAAAAGTCATCACTACTTGTCTTAGTATCTCCCATAATGCAAAGCATATCTGCTTGCAGACATGTATAATGCTATGCATTAAGGGAAGGGCCACTATCCAGACCTGTTTCAACATTCATTGAGGTCTTGTCAGTGGGAGCCAGACCCAGAGGTGGTGATACTAAGGTGGCAGCAATGAGAAGTCATATTTACCTAAACGAGTTGCCAAAAGGTTTCTCACCTTATTATTAAATTACTCTGGATTTAGAGAAAGACGCTGAAAGTTTTTTTCCACTTGGTTAGACTATAATAAGTTTAGTTTAATCCTTTATCCAAGTATAAGCAAACAAAGTTTGCACCTGAAGTATCTTCAGGACTGACGCAACTCGTGGTAAAGGTGGACCAAGCTCTCATCACTACTTGTCTTAGTATCTCCCATAATGCAAAGCACATCTCCTTGCAGACATGTATAATGCCATGAATTAAGGGAAGGGCCACTACCCAGAACGGTTTCAACCTTTACTGAGGTCTCGTCAGTGGAAGCCAGATCCAGAGGTGGTGATACTAAGGTGGAAGAAATGGAGATGTGCTTTGCATTATGGGAGATATTAAGACAAGTAGTGATGAGAGCTTGGTCCACCTTTACCATGAGTTGCCTCAGTCCTGAAGATACTTCAGGCACAAGCTTTGTTTGCTTACACTTGGATAAAGGATTAAACTAAATGTATCATATTACATGCACTTACCACTTTCAAATAGGTAAAATGTTCTACTGAGTCCTTGCTGTATGAGAGAAAAATTGAGCTCTTACTCCATTCTTAATTGCACACAAACCTAACTTCCATGGATGCCTCTGTATTCTTTCCTCACTTTTCATATAATGAAAAATTTCATCAGACTGAATAGATGTAATATCCTATTACATCTATTCAGTTCAGAAGTTTTTAGATCTCTTTTATCATGCCTCTTTCTCCTATTTACCAGGATATGCAGTCCACATATTCTCAATCTATCCTCATAATCTACATTCCATAATTCTGATATAGTCTTTGTAACTCTTCTTTGTACCCTTTTGTCAGTTTCTTAATCCCTCCTCTGAACCCAGGAGACCAAATCTGTGCAGAGTAGTCAGGTGCAGGCCTTATCACAGCCTTATAATCAGGCAAAAGGACTTTCTTATCCTTACATGCTAATGTTCATTTCAACATTTCAGGTATAGTAATTCCATTTTGTCTGCAATTTTTGATATGTGAACTTTGATCAAATTCCTATCCACCATAACTCCAAGATTCCTACCGGTTTCTTGTAGCATAACTAACCCCACTAATACAATATGCTGCTAGAAATTTCATCATGCCAAAGTGTATAACTTGACACTTACTAACACTGAATTGATAGCCATTATCATTTGCAAACACTTCCAGCTTATTCAATCATTCTGTAAGTGCTGAATAGCAGCATTCCTAACTTCCCTGCCTATCTTTGCATTAGCAAACAATTGAACATCTTCTGTCAGATCCTTCCCAATATCATGTACAGATTGAATAAGAATAGTCCAAGGACTGATTGCTGTGGTATTCCAGTGGTCAACGTAAATCATCACAGATTTAAGATTCACACCCACCATAAACCACTTTCTAATACCTGCCTGCCAACTATTCACTTAAACTCCTCACTTATCAAAGTGAGGAGTTTATGTTCTGTACAGCCAATTTTTCATACTCCAATTTAGATTTCTTCACAATACTCATTTTTCTGGCCTGTGCTTCATATATTTTCATAACTCCTCTCACTCTTATTTTCATGGTATTTCTTCCTTATCCTTTTCTTCCTATTGATTTCTTGCTTAATAAGGCAGCATATCCATTTCGCTCCCACAATATTTGTTCTTCGAACTATAGGGATAAATTCAGATATCACCTATTATAAGCACTTCTACAAAGATTCCCATGTATTACTGATATCTTTGTCTTTCAGTATCTGATAGCATGGGACCAAAGATAGTATTCTCCTGAGTTTAACATAATTTCTGACTTTGTATAGCAGAAAGGAACCTGTCCTAATTGGAACATGTACATTGTTAGCTGCTTCCTTCCAAGCCTATATATATATATAGGCGAGGCATATTTAAAAAAATACCAAACTTTTTAAATAGTGCACCAACTGGCACAGAGAGTATATGCTGTAGCTACTGCGCACATGTAGTGGTAGGTTTTGACAACAAACTGCTACCTGCCCCATTCTTCTATAAGCATTAGTTGTCGAGGTACATCCGCTGAAGTGAGCACATGCACAAACTGTTTGTCGGATCAGTGACAAAGTGACAATGAAAGAGCTTGAAGAACGTGTGTGTGTGTGTGTGTGTGTGAAATTTTGCTGCAAACTTGGTAAAAACTGAGAAGCGGGTTTATGGCTATGATATTGAAACCAAGATGCAATCATCGCAGTGGATGGGGAAAAGGTTTTTTCGACCAGAAAAAGCACAATGAGTCGGTCAAAGATTAATGTGATGTTGGTTGTGTTTTTTTGATTGGAAAGGAATTGTCCATTATGAATTTGTGCCCCATGGTCAAATGGTTAACAAAGAGTTGTACCAGGAAGTTTTAGCACATTTGAGGGATGTTGCTGGAAGAGTCCTGAATTGTGGGAAAACAAGACCGTGGTACAACTAGATGTTGTACCACGATAATGCATCGGCTTATGTGTCGCTCATCATCAGCAGTTATATGGCAAAACATTAGATATCTGTTGTTCCCCATCAGACTTTTTCCTGTTTCCCAAACTTAAAACCACTTTGAAAGGATGTTGTTTCCAAACCATAGAGGAGATTCAGGAAAATGCGATAAGAGAAATGCACGCCATCATAGAAAGTGTGTTCTAGGAAGCTTTCCAACAATGGAAGAAATGTTGGGAACAGCATATCACCAATAGAAAGGACTACTTCGAAGAGGACAGTGCTTAAAATGTGTAAAATGAGCAATAAAGTTTTTATAGCAAAAGTTGGTCTTTTTTTGAACCCACTTTGTGTGTGTGTGTGTATGTACACACACACACAAAATTGATAAAAATGGAACAAAATCCTTAGCGCACCCATGGTACAAATGTATTATAGTTTACTAATAACCTTTCAAGGTGGGAATTACATAAAAAAGACATTATTTTGAGATTTAAAAAAGAGTTTATTACCAATAACACACAATGGGTGAGCCACATGATTAATAATCACTCTTGATCCAGCAGTTTCTTTGCAGATCCGACAAAGGACCACAGCTGCAATCAATCCATTCAGCTAGAACAGTTAACTAAATGTCAACTGCTATATCTTATTCTGAGAGTCAGGTTTCACTAATGCCAAGAATCTTAGGCCAAAACATATTCAAGGCAACAAACAACTCCTTTGTTCCTGATGCTCCTGGCATTTGTGTATAGACCTAAGACGTCACCTCCTGGGTTTTTTGCATACTTACATCTGCAATCTCCTTCAACCTGTTGAGGAAAAGTCCAAAGAGACCATCCCTTCACTAGATTCAAAATAATGCTAGTTAACATTCACATACTTGTCAGAGCAGCTGGCTGATAGGTTATCCACCTCATGTGAGACCACTGCTGAGTGCTTAATGGAGATCTGAATGAGCTTAAAAAAAGTTCTAAGTTTGGGCTAGAACAAGATTTCTGAACTAAGTTAAAAACAAAAGAATAAATAATACTATAAAATATATAAAATTAATAATACAAATACAATAAAAGAAATAGAAAGATACAATATAAAACCAGAAAAATAAAAATCGTGGGCTAAGAATCCTTAGCTTGCCCACAGTTCTAATGTGCTACACGTTTGCAAATTTTCATGGCTAGGAGTCACACTAAAAAATATTACTATCCTATTTGAATACCTTAGATAAACTTACACATTCTTACTGTTCTTCTCTTGAGAGTCTAGTTACTGACTCTCTGAATTAGGTCTCAACCCTATAACAACTTCTTGAATATCAAAGCCAGTAAGACAAAATATACAGTTGTTGCTATAGGCCAGGGAGTTTCACAGATGATCTGGAAGATATGTCAGCAAATTAGTACAATGAGTACAGGTCATGTGATTATTATAGAGGACTTTAACTATGGAGATATAGACTGGAAGGAAGAAAGATCACATGGCAGGAAGGAATTGGAATTTATACACCTACTGAGAGATAACACAGTCCAACACAATTTTTGCTGAGACTTTTATATGAGACTTGTTTTTTACTAATTTGGGTGCGCTGATTTCAAATATCAAACCCATTTTTCTCTATCACATCAGGTTTTTCCTCTATGGCATTTTCTTTTTGCTAATTTGTAAGTTTTTGATAGTTTTAAGGAGGCAGTACTATTTAGAGGATCAAAAAAATAGATTTTTTAATATTATTTTCTGAAAGTATGTACTTTTAAAAATCTGTTCCTAACTTTTTATCAAGAAATTCGAAAAATTCCCGGAGATATAGCCTATTATTCAAAGTGGTGCGAAGATCAGAATTTGATCGCTCACCGCTCTCGCTTGTTAGTAAACGAATAAATGCGTAAGAACCTGCAATGGCACGTACTGGCGCTTTGAATGCGAGAGAGGCTGATAATTAGATACATAACTACTTAACAATATTCATTAAAAATTACAAGAATATTTATAAAAAAATAACAATTTTACTTACACATGAGTTTCAGGGAATAAATTTTTGTTTGTAGCAATTTCTGCTGCGTGTTCTGTTTTGGCAATCCCTTTGAATACTCCAACAGTAGTCGGCCATCATGTGAGAATCCCATCTTCCTTGGTACCGATCTTCCATAGTTTTTAAGTCTTGATGAAATCTTTCGCCTTGTTCATCGTTTACAGCACCTAAATTCTCGGGAAATCTATCAAGATGACTGTATAGGAAATGAAGCTTTATGCTCATGTTGCAACCCAGGTGCTGGAAATTTTCAAGCATTGTTTTCACTAGATCTTTGTAATTGCACGCTTTTTTGTTTCCAAGAAAATTATTCGCAACCATCGTAAATGAAGTCCAGGCCTCTTTCTCAATTTTGTTCATAGAGTTGATGAAATTTGGGTCTCTCATTAAAGTTCTAATTTGCAGTCCATCAAATACACCGGCTTTAATTTTTTCATAACTAAGTCGTGGAAATTTTTCACACATGTATTGGAAACAGTCACCTTGTAAATCTAAAGCTTTAACATACTTCATAAGACCTAGTTTGATGTTTAGAGGTGGAAAAATTATTTTTTCTCTGTCGATTAAAGGTTGATTTATAACATTTTGTTCTCCAACATTTAAGGATATTCTAAGAGGCCAATGTTTCTGACTCCAGTGTTGGTTTCTAGCTCGACTATCCAAGAAGCATAGAAAACACGGAAACTTTGTATATCCTCTTTGAAAGCCAAGTAAAAAGTTCACCATTTTAAGATCCACACAGATGATCCAGTTATGGTCTGTATATTTTAATAACTTCAGAACCTTTTTAATGTCCTCATATGTTTCCTTTAAGTGGACTGAATAGCCAATAGGTATTGAGCCATATACATTCCCATTGTGTAGTAAGACACACTTGAGACTTCTGCTTGAACTGTCGATAAATAAACGCCACTCATTTGGATGATATTGTACAACACTCGTTTCAGTTAGTAAACCTGACACATTGTTACGGTAAACAAACCCACACTCGTGTTTAAAATATTGTACAAGATTACTTTCCCTGCTATGATAAAAAGTTATCTTCATATCTTGCTCCAGTAAGTTTTTTTCATTTAATCTTGAAGCTAACAATTCCGATGATTCCTTTGATAGGCCCAAATCTCTTACTAAGTCATTCAATTCCGCTTGAGTAAAACATTGCGGTCCAGAAACTAGAAATTAAATTTTCATTGTCTAAATCAACATCCGGGTCTTGCTCCTCAAGAACATCTGGCATATCCCGATCATGCTCATTCTCAAGTAAAGGAAGTCCTTTATAAACTGAGTCGAGATTTTGATACACAATTTTTTTCTTATTCTTCTTATTATAACCAGAAGTCGGAACTAAACAAAAATAGCAATAATCTACATGATTTTTTGGTTCATGCAAAATCATTGGAATGCCAAAAGCTAATTTTTGGCATTTTCCCTTGCTCCACTGTCGTAAATTTTCTACACATGACTTACACGCTTTATTTGGAGCCCATGAATTGTCCTGATCTGCAAGTTTTACATCAAAGTATGCAAAGTACACTTTCTTAACGAAATCAGTGATATTTATCCTTTGACTGGGAACAGTAAAGCTGCCACAAATGTAGCAGAAGGAATCTACACTATTGACACATTTTCGAGTAGTAGACATGATGTATTTTCTTCACTGCCAACTAACATGCAATTAACAAGACAAAAAAAAAACCAGAGACTTTATTGAAACGTTATAAGCGCTCATCATACTTTCACGATTGATTAACAATCAACGGATTTCGATCGTTCTTTGTCCGCTATGATGCATATAGCATTCATTTGTTTTAGGCAGTTGTCATCGCCTACTTTTCACCACCTAAATGTATTAGGTCAGTTATCGGCCTCTCTCTCGCATTCAAAGTGCCAGTACGTGCCGTTGCAGGTTCTTAAGCATTTATTTGTTTACTAACAAGTGAGAGCAGTGAGCGCTGCGATTCTGATCTGCGCACCGCTTTGAATAATAGGCTATATCTTCGGGAATTTTTCGAATTTCTTGATAAAAAGTTAGGAACAGATTTTTAAAAGTACATACTTTCAGAAAATAATATTAAAAAATCGATTTTTTTGATCCTCTAAGTAGTACTGCCTCCTTAAAACTATCAAAAACTTACAAATTAGCAAAAAGAAAATGCCATAGAGGAAAAACCTGATGTGATAGAGAAAAATGGGTTTGATATTTGAAATCAGCACACCCAAATTAGTAAAAAACAAGTGTCAGATCATAATCAGTAGAAAAAAATTTTTTTTTGTTGGCCAGTGTAATTACTTGTGACAACATGTGATGGAGGAGACTAGGGATGTGACAGCACTGGACTTAGTCGCATGATCAAGAGATCTATCCATAACCAAGATGGCCACATTGCTCCTATTGGCAAAAGTGACCATGCAATCTTGACTTGGGAGACTATAAAACATGAGGAATATTCTGTCAAGAAGGGGTATATGTGGAACTACAAGGCAGGTGACTAAGACAAGCTTAGGAAGAAGTTTAAATCTGTGCCATGGCATAAAACACTTCAAGCAAGGATGCCACTAAAACATGGGAGATAGTAAAGGATCATCTAGAGAAAGTAATATTAAACTGTATAGCTAAGGTAAGAAGAGTTAATCAGGTAGGAAGCTAGATAGATGAGTAATATCATTAAGCAAGAGCTGAAGATCTGCCTCTGTTCCCTATGAGAACAGAGGCAGATGAATTAGAGGTTCTTAAGATATTACAGAATCTCAATGTAAATACAGCTGTGGGATTAGATGGGATGTCAGCTTGTGTTCTGAGGAAATGTGCATGGGAACTAGCAATGCCTCTGACTAGGCTCTTTAATTTATGTGTCAGATCTGGTAGAGTTCAAAGGCGTGGAAAGAGGACAAAATAATTCCCTTGCATAAGTGAGGTTCTCAGACTGCAGTAGAAAATTACAGACCAATCGGTATCTCAGGCATGGTGGTAAAAGTACTGGAAAAATTTAACAAACAAGAGAATTCAAGAAAGGATGGTTAAAATGAGATACTATATGAGGGGGGCAACATAGCTTTGAGAATGGTCAGTCATGCCTTAGTCATTTACTAACTTTCTGTAACAGATGAAATGGCTATAAATGATTCTGCTGGATTTTATTATTATTATTATTATTATATGACACCTCCAGGGAGTCCAATGACTCATTGAGGGAGGGCATCAACTCTACAACTCTTCGTCTCACTACTCCACCAACCTTCATCATCTAACACTAACACTACTAGTGCTTTCACAGACAATCATAAACATCCATGCCTACGGCAGGATTCGAACCTGCAGCCTTTTGGCTGGACAGCGGATACTCTAACCACTCGGCCAACCAGGCTGGCAAAAAGCTTTTGCAAAAGCATTTGACCAAATACCACATGGAACTGTTATGCTATTATGCAAATTAGAAAAAATGGAGATGGTTATGACATTGGCTATGTGAATAAGAGGGTGGTTGCTGGACTGATATCAAAAAGTGATATATGGAGGAGCAGATCAGGACAAAAACTGGACTAGTGGTGTGATGCAAGGTTCAGTGCTCAGACTACTAATGTTTAATTTGTACATAAATGATATAGAACATAACTTGAAAGGAAATATTCACTTGTTTGCTGATGATGCGATAAGGCAATGTGGAAAACTTGCAGGATGATTTAAATAGACTGTCAGTATGGGCAAAAGATAATGTGTGTCAGATTAATTTGGAGAAATTTAAAGTTATGTATTTTGGGATAAACAGATTTCAAGCTGTGTACCACATTGATGGAGCTGTACTCCCGGAAATAGATGAAGCTAGAGATTTCGGGGTGGTGGTAGAGAGAGAGAGAGTTAAAGATTAGAGCACATATTACTAAGGTACTCCATAAGATTACTTGGCAACTGAAGAACACACTAACATGTAGAGATAAGGAAGTTGTTATTCCTCTTTATAAGGTCTTGACACATCCACATCAGGATTACTGTGCTCAGATCTCCTAGGCTTCTTCATGATGAGGAAGTGGAGAAGACTGAGAGGCAAGCAACCAAGATGGTGGGTGGTCTGTGAAATGTTCCTTATGAGGATAGATTGAGGTGTGTGTGTGATGCAGAAGTTGGTTAATAGGAGCAAAACAGGGGATGTGATAGAAACATTTAAGTTGCTTAAAAGTTTTTATAGGACTCATGCAAGAGAAATGTTTCAGCACTCAGCTAGAGGAGTCAGAATAAGAGGTTATCCCCGGTGGTTGAATAAAGGTGTGAGTAATAGGAAAGGGGGGAGGTTAGATTTTTTGCTTGGAGAGTTATGAATGATGGAATGGGTTACCAGAGTTAGTTGTAATTGCTTTTTCTATTAGTGGGTTGAAGGAGAGGTATGATAGATTGTGTGGATAGTACAGTATAATCCAATAATAATACATATATTATTATAATAATAATAATATATGTACATATATACATACATAAGCTGACATACTTAGAAAAGTTAAACACAGAAACTTAAACTTATGTGAAAATTTATTAGCTGTAAAATTTTCACTTAAGTATTATAGGCATCATCACTACAACAACAAAATGGAGCACAAAATAAAATTTTATGCTCCATTGTTGATGAAGCACAAAATTTCAAAAATCCTCACTGCAGAATGAATTGGACAACAGATGATCAGTAAATTCCCAATTATTTAAACAAATTAATTATAATAGATTTAGTTTAATCCTTTATCCCAGTGAGAGCAAACAAAGTTTGCGCCTGAAAATATCTTCAGGACTAAATATAGTGTTGTACTATCTTATCCAGTAAGTAGTGCAACACCAAGGCAACTCGTGGCAAAGGTGGAGCAAGCTACCAGGCACTTCTAACCCAGTATCTCCCATAATGCAAAACACATTTCCTATGTGGATATGTATACTGTTATGCATTAAAGGGATTGGCCATCTACCCGGACTAGTTTCGACCTTTATTGAGGTCTCTTCAGTGGGAGCCAGGCCCAGAGCTGGAGATACCAGGCAGAAGTAGTAGCAAGTCATCTGTGCCTATGGGAGTTGCCAAAAGGTTTATCACCTTTTTTAAAAATTACTCTGGATTTAGAGAAAGATGTTGAAAATTTATTTATCACTAGGTTAGACTATAATAGATTTAGTTTAATCCTTTATCCCAGTGAGAGTAAACAAAGTTTGCGCCTGAAAATATCTTCAGGACTAAATATAGTGTTGTACTATCTTATCCAGTAAGTAGTGCAACACCAAGTAAATCCAGAGTAATTTTTAAAAAAGGTGATAAACCTTTTGGCAACTCCCATAGGCACAGATGACTTGCTACTACTTCTGCCTGGTATCTCCAGCTCTGGGCCTGGCTCCCACTGAAGAGACCTCAATAAAGGTCGAAACTAGTCTGGGTAGATGGCCAATCCCTTTAATGCATAACAGTATACATATCCACATAGGAAATGTGTTTTGCATTATGGGAGATACTGGGTTAGAAGTGCCTGGTAGCTTGCTCCACCTTTGCCACGAGTTGCCTTGGTGTTGCACTACTTACTGGATAAGATAGTACAACACTATATTTAGTCCTGAAGATATTTTCAGGCGCAAACTTTGTTTGCTCTCACTGGGATAAAGGATTAAACTAAATCTATTATAGTCTAACCTAGTGATAAATAAATTTTCAACATCTTTCTCTAAATCCAGAGTAATTTTTAAAAAAGGTGATAAACCTTTTGGCAACTCCCATAGGCACAGATGACTTGCTACTACTTCTGCCTGGTATCTCCAGCTCTGGGCCTGGCTCCCACTGAAGAGACCTCAATAAAGGTCGAAACTAGTCTGGGTAGATGGCCAATCCCTTTAATGCATATGGCGCTCAACCTCTTCCTGATAAGAGACCTTCTTCGCTTTGTGACGAATAAGGAACTCCCACTTGCACTCGTATCAGTAGACTTAGATAAAGCGTTCGATAGTGCAAAGCACAACTTCCTGCACTATATCCTAGAGAAAGTCGGAGTGGCGGCCTGCGTAAGGGAAGCAATCAAAAGCATGTACAGTAAAACAACAACGCACATTGCGATTAATGGGTTTCTTTCAGAACCCATTCCCATACGCAGAGGGGTTCGGCAAGGCTGCCCCCTTAGCCCCCTTCTTTTCTCTTTAGTACTAGAGCCTCTTCTAAAAAAAATTGATGAGACGCGCGCAGTAAGAGGAATACAGCTACCCTTAGGCTCCAAACAGAGCAAAACTGTCGCATATGCCGATGACATTGTCGGAACCCTTAGGGATTCCGAATCGACTTACATCTTCTTCGGCATACTGCGAGAGTTCAGCGTGCTCAGTGGTCTTCACACCAACCCAGAAAAAACAAGAATCAAAATTTATGGGAAATTCGACCCTGCCAGTCTTCCGTATGGTCTGAAACCCACAACCGGCCCATTAACAATACTAGGAATTCCCTTCCTAGAGACCCCAGTGTTGCAAACACAACACTTAATAGACATGTGTTGCGAAAAACTAAAACCCTTCAGTCCCAACTACCTATCATTCGAAGGTAGAGCAACAGTTATCAAAACAGTCCTAAAACCAATGTTACTGCACACCATTAACCTCACAAACATAACAGACACACAAGACAACGCCATTCACAAACATATCACTAATTTTTTCTGGAACAACAGGAAACACGAGGTGCGCAGGGCATTTCTCCATCTTCCCCCCACACAAGGGGGATTCGCCCTGCCAATCCTCAAATACTGCCACCTAACCAACGCTGCTCAGACCATACGGAAAGCACTGGCATCAAATCACCCTTCCGGCAATCTGATGAAATACTTCTTAGGATTTTTCCTACCCTACTTCAGGATTACTGGCCACGCCGGACCATGTGCAGAGACGGTGCCTGAGTGGTACTACACAATATGTAAACTTTTTAAAAAATTGGCAACGGATGGAGTTCGAGTGCTTCAGCTCAGCCCAAACAAGCTGTACTGGAAAATTTTTGACAGCTTTGACTGGGAAAAACCCGATCTGGGCACAAACGAAGAGGTGCTGTTCACCAACATAAAAAACAGCTGGGGGCAACCATTTCACCGGGACTTAGCCTGGAGAATCGCCTACGGCAGACTCCCGGTGAAACTCGTAAAATCAGCTTACAACCCGCGACCATGCAACCCCTTCTGCGACGTCTGCGGTGCGATAGAAACCGTAGGGCACCTCTTCTTTCACTGCCCGCCAGCACAGCGTGTTTGGCACAGACTGGCTGAGGTGCTTGCGATCCCAGCGCTCACATTCCCCGAAATAGTATTTCTACAGTTTCCTCCCCCAGTAACCAAAAACAAGAAACACCTGATTTTCCTAATAAATGTGATTAAGCACCACATTTGGAAAACCAGGAAAAAACACCTTCTTAACGAGGGGGATCGCATCTATCTCCGTGTTAAGAACTGTCTCTCAGCCTACCTCCGCCGCTTCCTGGAGCAGGAAAGGTACTTACGGGGAGAAGAGCGGTTCCTGAGGAGATGGTGTGATCCACCAACCATCTGCCAGATCATACAGGGGGGAATCCGGCTGTGTCTGCACCTATAACACCTTCAAGTTGTAGGTGTTGACGCTATCCCGATCTTCCTTCCTGATCAGCGTTTAACCCACAGGTAGGTCTAGTCCTTTCACAGTTGAAAGTTTTTCTGTCCCCAGGTTGGGGTTGACCTGAACAAACCCGGACTGCGAAGGCCAACATCGAGGTGGTCCCAAGCCCTTTTCAGGGTGGGGTCTTCCGGGCCAGGTCATCTCCCTTCTTTTCCTGGTTATACTGTTCTGGGTTTGCTCGGCAAACTCATTCCTCTATAGAATTGTCTTCCACATAGTCCTTAGATTTATTTACACTTGTTAAGTTTGCCTAGTCTCTCCTTTTTTTTCCTTTTCAGGATTTTTCCTTTTTAAAAGTGAAAAATCAACGACCGTTTTAGAAGCACCCCTGGGGGGTCAACAGCTAAAACAGGTCAGCTGAGGCCTCATTCATCTACTCTACCACTATGCACTCTAGCTTTATTTCCTCTCCTACTATCTGCTGAATCTCAGCCTATCTTACTCCACAGGCCAATGATGAGATATGTTGAACTCACAAATTATTATTAACAGTATACATATCCACATAGGAAATGTGTTTTGCATTATGGGAGATACTGGGTTAGAAGTGCCTGGTAGCTTGCTCCACCTTTGCCACGAGTTGCCTTGGTGTTGCACTACTTACTGGATAAGATAGTACAACACTATATTTAGTCCTGAAGATATTTTCAGGCGCAAACTTTGTTTGCTCTGGGATAAAGGATTAAACTAAATCTATTATAGTCTAACCTAGTGATAAATAAATTTTCAACAAATTAATTATAAGTTAAAAAAATTGAAGTAAAAATTTATAAAAAATAAAAAATATTAAAAATTGCAAAATTAAAGTAAAAA